>NC_045763.1:65306535-65608246 GCF_008692025.1 Phocoena sinus
GGAAAGTCATATTTAAAAACATATTCTTTGAAGTGTTTACACGCAAATTTGAGCAACCTGAAATTGAGAAATAATTAAGTAAATCACACTAAATGCAGAGTCAATAAAAATATGTTAACATAGAATTTTAATAACATGAGAAAATGCTTATATTTAATTTAGGGGAAAAAGTATTACATAATTGTATATTGGACATGAGCTCCGTGATATGAAGAATATATAAGAAATGCTCAAAATATTTTAACAATTGCTTCCTCTGAATAATAGGATTTTCTTCTTTCTAATTCTCCTAATTTTCTGAATTTCTATGAAATACAAGTATTAATTTTACATTTGGCAAAATTATATAGTAATTCTGAATGATCCATAAAGCAAAATGTTAAGTTGCATTGTATATAATTTCACTACATCTGCTGGATGCAGATCTATAAACAGAATTTAGCTGGAGTAAACTTTGGTGGAAGAGAGATAGTAGTTGTGGGTCACATCTCAAAAGTCATTAAGATATAGACAGATGATTGTGACATCACAATCGAGAACACAGGCAGCAGTATCCTGGAACTTTAGCATCCCACGGGTGCAGAGCAATTTTTCAGAGGAATAAAAGAGCTTCATGTGTTGTTTACAAAGTGCTTTCAATGTGAAATGGCTGAAGATAGCATGAAATCTGAAAAAAGAAGTTGTGCCAACTACTGGTTATATTAAAAGTTTTATAAATTAAAAACTACTTACATACACCACACACACACACACACAACCCACACATAACAATAGCACTTACCTTGCATGCATGGTTTAAAAGGATCAAAAGAACTTATGTGTGTATCTACCATGATACTTGGTACAAAATGTGTCCAATAAAAGTAGCAAGAAGCTTGGTTTCCCAGGGAGTACAGAAATCACTGGTTGCAGAACAGAAAAATAATCAGCACTCAGGAATCCACAAAGATGTCCTGAGAATCACAACACAGTGATGTGGAGTTTCAGATGAGCAACATTCAGACATCCAAGCAGGTAGGCCACACTAGAGAATTCAATCAATGGGAACTATTAGCTAAAATGATGGATTTGGAGTATCTAACAAGAGTTTAGCAAATAGTAACTATTTTATAAATATTAAAATTTAAAATCCCAACAATCTTGTAACCAGTAACCAGAGTTAAACGTAAAAAATAATCTATTTTGCCCAAGTGATACAGGTGCTCTCAGGGGTACAAAGTTTCAGGGCACCTTGTCTCGCTATGTGTAGTATAAGCTCTTTAGCCTGGGATTTATGCATTGTATAGGCTGGTCCAATCTGCCTTTCAGTCTTTACTTCCTGAAACATCATGTACATACCCTGTGCTGCTTGCTATTTGTCTGTTCCTTTGTCTGTTCCTTTGTTCCTATATAAATCCCCTCTGCTCACCATTTGTTGAATGAACAACCGAAGAAACGAACAATTATAAACTTACGGTAGCATATTATCCACTATTCTGCTTAAGCATATAAAAAAAAACAGCATAGAGGCCTCTTTGAATCTCTGCTGATGTTGCACAGATTGATTTTTAATTATTTTTTTGTTGTCTGTTCATATGTTTCTTGAAATAAATATGTGATTTTCAAGACTGACGTGACCATTTGGTTTGCAGCGGCTGCCGCAGCAGACATGGCTTACCACCATATCAGACCTCCCATTGGCTATTCCATTCCCAAGCCCATATCATCTCTGCTGATGCGAGGGTGGAATGCATGTCCCGAAGTGAGTAATTTTTACTTCCTCTTAGAAAATGTGTTATGGTCAACATCTGTCACAAATAGTGTAGCTCCAAAGTCTACTTTCAGTGTGTATTTTAAGACTGTCAAGGCAGGAAGACTGATTTGCTTTCTGCTCTTTAGTCTCTAATTGCCTCAAGAAGTCTGAGTATCTCATATTTCTTTGCTGTTGCTCTCTGATTCTGAAATGTTTCTCACAACTGATTAGTAAGAGACCCTGGTATGACAGATGACTCAGTCTCGTTTCAGCTGCAATTTTATTAACTACGCCTGAACCACACTTAGTCACTTTTTCAAGAAAGAAGTTTGGCACAAGATGGATTTGTGTGGGCTCTTCACCATGAGGCAGGCCTGCAGGAGAAGACCCCATGACCAGTGGTCTTCTTTGAGCCCTGGCTCAAGCAGGAGGCTAGCCCTGGTCCTAGTCCTTTCTAACTCTCTGAGTGGCTGTATGACAAAGTAGCTAAGAGCATAGATTTAGAGTTTAAATGGAGGAATCAATATTAGGGAAGAGGGCTTCCCTGGTGGCGCAGTGGTTGAGAGTCTGCCTGCCGATGCAGGGGACGCGGGTTCATGCCCCGGTCCAGGAAGATCCCACATGCCGTGGAGCGGCTGGGCCTGTGAGCCATGGCCGCTGGGCCTGCGCGTCCGGAGCCTGTGCTCCGCAATGGGAGAGGCCACAACAGTGAGAGGCCCGTGTATTGAAAAAAAAAAAAATTAGGGAAGGAATAAGCAAAGTAGGATATGTAAACAGTGAAAAAAAATTAATACGATCATAGATCTGAAAGAGTAGAGGGGAACAGTCATATAATCCCAGAATGAAATCCCAGATCGTCTGTCTGTAGGAAAGGATTCTTCCGAAACGTACCAGACAGATTGGTGTCTACTTTGTTCTCACAGATTGACAAAGGAGGAGATTTCACAACTTCTCTCTTGATATCACAGTTTTATATAGTGTCTAAGAATCCCCCTGCCAGTATGTCTGATGTCTATTGAAATCCTTGTGTTTTGACATCAGCCCGCATTGATTCTTCTGCTCTACGTGGAGGGAATTAGTTCACACTCTTCACACTGGAGATCCTCATACACAAAGGCCCAATAGCCCTTAATTATCCGGTCCAAACCATCCTAGTTATTGTTGTCCTTTTCTTATATGACCTTGATTCTGATCCTTCCCAAACACTTTACCTCTCTTCAACAAGGGAGCAGATAAAGTAGGCTGTTGGTATCTCACCAAAGGAGAAATAGAATAAACCCTAGTCTAGATGTTTGGAGAGAAAGCAAATTTCCCATTCTGTTTCTAAAGGCAAAACCAGACCAAGTCATTATCCAATCCTACAAGCATACACAAAAACTCTTATGAAGAAAAAGGAAGATAATTATGGAACATGGACTGAGTATCTCAGAAGAAATAACCTCTTCCTCTGACCATTTAATTCACCAGATAATATATTTATTTGTGTAGAATCTTCTCTCACTACCAGAATGTTAGCTCCATAAAAGCAGGGACTTTTTTGTTTGTTCATTTTGTTTTCTTTGCTGCTGTAACCTCCTTACCTAGAACTCTACCTAGTAGATGCTCAAAAATATATGTTGAGTAAATGAATGAATATCACTATTGCTTATCAATGTTTCCAATCCCCTTATCTGAAATTCAATGTTTAGGAAATTGTCTTGAAAATTACATGACTTAAAGTAGTTTGGGAAAAGCTTTCTTTGTCTTTCAGTATGAATCTCAGGCATATTTTCTGGGAATAACTGTGTCAGGCACCTAATCCAGAATTTCCCTCTCTCCTTGGGGTATGAAATATTCTAAAATATACCATAACAATCAAAGGGAATCCCTTTTGTTTTTATTAACTGACTCTTCATGATTATAGATAAGAGACATGGAAGTTTTAATTTGGAATAAAAGCAAGTCATTGGCACTTCTAAAAGCATTTTTTAGGTAGGATGGGTACCAGAAGTAACAGTTTGGAAAATGAGAAAGAGAAACCAGAATAGAATCAAAGGAAAATGCTCTTAAGGATTAAAAATAAAAATACTAAGAGGTCAAAAATTGAGTGCTTAGTAGAAAAGTCTTGTTGTTAAGCAGGAAAGTACAGGGCTCTGGGGATGAGGTTCTCCCAGAGGAGGATGGAGAGAAAGTATAATAGGAAAGCTAAGTGTCTGACTGGCTGGCAATATTTGTGCTTGTCAGTCAGGTGGCTCCTGGTTTGGCTGTGGTATCCATCTCAGCATTATAAATTTGAGCTGCTTCTGTATGTGACATGCCTAAGTCATCATTGCATTGCCCAGTAAGGTCTTCACCTAGTCAGTAAGCTAAGTACTGAGGAGAAAGGGAACAATGGGCTAGTTTTCACTCTTTCCTTAAATAATTATTTACTGAGTCTCTACTATATACAGCCCCAGGGATGGGTGAGGAGATTCAATGGAGATGTGCTCTTAATGGCGCTTAAGGTCTAGCGGTTATATGGAGATTAATAGAATAAACACATTACTGGTTTTATAGTTACAAGCCAAGATGAAGGAAATCAAGATTAGATGAGAATGAATGCTAAAGGAATACTAGCAAGTGGGGGACAAAGAGCTAGGTCAGGGAAGGCTTCCTGGAAGAGGTGATACTTGAGCTGAGATTATAAGCATAAATAGGAATTTGATGAATGAATGGGGTTGGTGAGAGAGAAAGAGTTTAAGGAAACAGAACATGGGCAAATTCATTGTGAGAAAAGACACAAGAGAGAGACTTAGTTATTGGAACATTGTAGCTACTGAGGGGCTATACCAGACCCTCATTTGAAACAAATTCATATTTAGATCTAAACACTAACATCATGCTACCTGGTCATCGTTTGCTAGGTTATCAACTTCACTTCTCATTCTTTGTTTTATGTCTGTCTTTGCTTCATTCCTTAAATTTGAAACACATTATTGTCTCCTGTGCATGTCTTCTTAGTCAAGACCCATAAAAATAGAAGAGGACAATGAAAACACTAGCCTATTAGAGATAGAGGGTGCTTGCTGGAAAACAGTCAGAAGTAGGAAAAAGTTCTGATAATTAGATGGAATCAGATTTTGGAAAGCTGTGGAAACCAGACTAGGGAATTTGGACATGAAATTAGACAATTATATTTTGTCTATAAGTAGTGAAAGATATGATAAAAGTAATTTTCTGGAAAGTTCATCAGAGCTTGGTATGAAGGATTTATTCAGTTAAAGAATTGTATGTAGTTCCTGTGGTGAGGCAGGCACTGAATTATCTCATAGTGTGCACTGGAATAGCTAAGCATTGTTTCTTAGTGTAGGCTGTGTATTATATGCTCCACATTATCCTGGAATGTTTATTAAAATGAAGACTCTGGGATCCTATTCTAAATCTACTGAATCAAAATCTCTGGGATGGAGCCTGGGACTTTGCATTTTAACGTGCACCCCAGGTGATTTCTGCCCAGTAAAGACAGAGAACTAGTGGGGTGACACAGAAGCAAAAGACACTGAAGTCAGAGTCTCTAGCTGGGCTGCTATTGCAGTAGTAATCCAGTTGGTTACAACACAAAGACTACAATGGTTACCATGGGGATTCGGGCTCAGGGGTAAGTGTGAGAACTACTTCAAAGGAAACATAACAGAAGGAGGGAAAAGACCGGATTTAGGAAGTGGATGAGAGGAAAGAGTCCAGGAGAACTGTCATCACTGCCTTCTGAATGAAAGCTAGTGAACAGAATACTTTTAATCCCTTAGATATGAGGGACATTGTTGGCAGTGACAAACAAAGCTAACAGCTCTGCAGTAAAATGAAGGTGCTTAAAAGAAAATAGGAAAAGGGAAAAGAAAGATAGTTACAGAGAAAAAGAGTAACCTGCTCTACAAAACTGAGGGAGCTGGCAATTAGAATACAGTAAACTTAATGTGCAAGAAAAAGTTGGCACAGATGCTCTTCTTACCTTCAAGGTGCTTGACAAAAGGAAGTGGGATCCGGGGAGGCAGACAGATGGCATAGGAGTTGAGCTCGAGGAGGGAGGGGAGAAGAGTCAGAGTTAAAAGCAAGAACATTTTGAATCCAGGGAAAGAAGAGAGATAATAAGTTTAGGAAGTTTTCAAAATAAGAAAGTTGTCATTTGCTACCAATTCTGAATAGGAAAGAAAACAGGAAATGGGGCATGTAAGCAATATTTACATTGTTCTAATAGCTTTTAAGCTTTATAATATTGCCGCATGTAGCTATAAAGATATAAAGACTTCGATATAGAGACGGGAAGAGAAAGTTAGTTGCATTTGTGACCTTTTTTCCGACTAGAAAATATGAAATATTATAGTATTCTATATCATGATATTAGGTTTTCAACATTTTACTAAGATATCACTAATAATATTGAGTATACCTCTATCTTTCAAATAAGTGTGGCTTTGAATAAGAAATGCTTATTCTACTATGGCTTTTAAATCTAATATTTATAAAGACATTTCTCTCCTGTGCATAAGGAAGAATACTCACACCAAACAGTAGTGGCATGCCAAACTCAAGAGCTCAAGCCTTGAAAGCTTACATGCTAATGGGTTATTTAGTTTTCAAAATCTTAAGTTAATAACAATTGGCAATAAAGCTTGTTAATATTCCTTTTGTTCTGGAGCTATTGTGTTGATTTTGAAGTCCCATTTGTTCTAAAATGATTGAAGTCGAGATCTCCACCTAGTGGATTTATAGGATTTTACAGATTTTACAGAAATGACCTACTACATCTGGAAATCCTTAAATTTTTCTCTTAGAGAAATAACAGTTTTTAAAGACTTCTACTTAGGATCTAGCATAATTGTCAATAGAACAGTCACAAATGGTTGAAATATGCCAATATGCATATCAGCTAGACTACAGTTAACAAACAAAGCTCAATTTTTATTTTCATACCATAATTAGGAAAACAGATCAGGCACAAGTATGAATGTATAATCATCTATGTCGAAAGAAATATTGTAATACCACTAATTGAGATGTGTATAGTAATTTCCGTAAAATAATCATCAAGTGTAAATCTGCTCAAGTACTTTTTCTTATTTAGTCTTTCATTTGCTTAAGGCTTTTTTTTTAATGTTTGTTTTCTTTTCCAGGATGAGGCACAACTCTTCTTTCCCATTTTCCCATTCCTTAGAGAAGTAAGCTCAATTAATTGTGTCAAACATATCTCGTGGCTCTTTGATTTTTGCATTATATTCAACTGTGTACTTAACAAAGAGTTACTGAAGATTTTTCCTCCAAAATACTGCATTTGAAATGCATGCAAAGGCTAGGGAGTGTCTGTGTGTCCTTTTGAAGAAAGCTAAAGTAGAAAAGGATTATTATTTGAGTTATTTTTTTCACTTTGTTCTGCCTGTAAAGGTGATGAATTAACGTATTCAGCAGATGGTGGACACAATGTAGGTTTAGGAGCAGAGTTTTCAGCTTCATTTATTCTTCTAAGAATTAGAGACACCTTATTTTCTGCCTCAAAACTAATGTCTTTTTAACTCTGGTAATGTCTCCCCTGTCATTGCACCTTCTTTATGGGCACTGTTATCTTTATCTGTTTGAAAATCTTGAACTTCTCTCAAATCATGCATATTACTGTTAATTTTAAGATCTGTTTCACTACAAGTTAGTCTATATTTGGTTTCATGGGAACTTGTCATTCTCAAATCCTTAGCTGTAATAGTCGCCTCAACAGAGTTTGAATCATATAATATATGTTTTTCACTTTTTCCATTTTCCCAAGTTTGTTGCTTTTCTTTTGTGGTGCCATTTAAGGTCATCTGTGTGGTCCTAATTAACATACTAGAATTTGCCTTGCTTTTATCGAACATTTTTTTCTCTTCTTTCCCTACTATTTTTATCTGCAGTGCTTCAGTGCCATCATCTCTGGGCAATGCATTTGTGCTGTCAATTCCTTTTTCACTACTATTGGTTAGAGGCCAGATGGCTTGAGTACTAAGAGAGGTACTGATATCCTTGGGAAGCTCTCTTTTATTTTGGTATGGAATAGAATTTGTCTTCATAAATGTAAAGTTGCCCTTGGATTGTGTCCGGGAAATAGGAGAGGAATCATAAGTTTCTGTTTTAGGAAGTTTCTTTTCTACATCATTTCCCTCACCCATAACACAAATTTCCACAATTGGATGTGATATTTTGGGTTCTGTCATTAACGTTTTTTCTTCGTTTCCAAGTTGTTCGTGACTTGAGAGTTGCTCTGCATGTTGTAAGGTTTGATTTTGATCTAAAGTATGTTCCTTGTAGGTTTCAGTCCTGTGGATTTGATTCCCCAGGGACAAAGAAAACTGATTTAGCTCACTGATCTTTGATTTGTCCTGCTCCATGTTTTCAGTGGGCTCTGTCACCCCTTGGTCAGTAGCCCCCCTAAAATGGTGGGATGGTAAAATATCCCTTCCTATGTTTTCCAAAGTCACTGGTAAATAACAAGGAATGCCCAGTGCAAGGTGAGCTGCACCTCCCACTTGCTCAGTTGAGACGGGGGAGTGTGACTGCCTGTGTTCAGTCACAGTGGGTGTTGGCTGATGCAATGTTGATGGGTTTCCATCAGGAATATGACCAGTAGGGTGACAGTTGCCTTCCATAGAGCTCTGGTTGGCCACTGACAAGTTGTCAGCACTGAAGAGAGGAGCCTTTTTAATGTTTTTTCTGTAATATGGGGTCTGCTTTGGGGCATGTTTGAGAGGCAGCCGTTTTGCAGTGAATCTAACATAGTTGTTAATCTCTGACTGTTGGTGAAAATCTGCAGAGGACACAAGGTTTATTTTGGCTTCTTTCTCAGAAACTTTGGAGAATTTATTAGAAGACACTTGTCTGCGTTTCTTTGGGAATTCTGGCAAGGATTTTTCTGGATGGACTCTAACTTTTCTAAAAGGGTTTAAATTTAATTTTATCCTTAAATTTTGTGCTTTAATTTTCCCTTTGAAGTCAGATTGATTGGTTCTCTTCTTTTGCAGAATTTGTGGATCAGTAAGCCATTTTCTTCCTTTGTTTCTCTCCTGAGGATTGCTACATTTTTTGAGATCCAAGTTGGTCAGGTGGTTACTTTGATTTTTCTGCTCTTTCCAATGGCTTGATGTTTTGGATGACATCACCAAACTATTTTTTTCTACTAAATCAGGATGATGGAAGCTAACCCTCTTAGGGGAATATGTTTTCTTGATTTTTGTTGATAACCCCAATAACTCCATGTTGTCCTCACTCATGAGGAATTTTTCTATTGCTCTGTTAATTTGGATTTGCTCTTTCTTGGGCTTTGAAAGTTCTCGACGATTTGGCTTCCTTTCTTTCACATAATCTTGAAATTGATCACAGGGCACATATTTACAGATAAGACAACTGTTTGGTTGCAAATACCCAGGCCTGCTTCGTGTTAACAGCCCACAAGGATCATCATATTTTGATCTATGTTTTTGTAAGGTTTTTTCTACAGAGTGTTCCTCAGGCTCACAAGGCTTGGATGATGAGCCTGTAATAAAATGTCTCAGCCTGTGTGGTTGTAAGCCATTGTGTCCTTTTCCTATTGGAGGCTGCCATGATTCATTTGTTAAATGCTTTTCAAGACTTTCTCTTGCCAGGGCTGAAGCGGATGTTGCATATCTTCTACTAAATGTGTCACTGCTGATATCTGCTGAACAATAAATGCAGGAGTTTAGCACTGAGCAGAGTTTTATGACCCCAACCAAACAGACGCTTAGAAGCCTTATGAAAGGTGCAAAAAGGACTCCTCTGATTATGGCAATTCTTGAAAATTTCCTGATTTTTAACCAAATCCTCAAGGGACATTTGGCAGTTTGGTGTGTTTGCAATGGCACTCTTTATGGCCACATTTTAATCAGTTGTGATGCTGATGTAAAAGTTGTGGAATTAGAAATTCAAATATTCATAGTTGTAAATCTTTAGATTAGTTGTCCATTAGGTTAGCTTTAAATATGAATAATATCTAAATTCTTTCCAAGTAGCTATAGTAATTTTTTTCTCAATTCATTTACCACTTGGGACTAAATATTAGGAAGAACATAATAAAATATTGAGTAATATATAGGTTTCAAGCAGATAATAACCTCAACAATAACAGAGAAATACTTGTGATGTTACTGGTTCCAATAAGGCAGAGTCCATATCTGGTTTACTTGGCATCACTTAATATTCATTAAATATGTGTTAAATGAATATGTGGTTTGGACTATGGCCTGGTCTGTGTTGAAAGAATCTGTCTGAGACTCTTAAATGGTACATGTTAATACAATATTTATTCATGATACATGTGAAATAATATTAATGACAAAAATATTAGTAATATTTCACCATTAATTGAGCATAAGAGGTAGGCATTGTGTTAAATATTGTACATTCATTTTTTCATTTAAGAGACCTGATCCCTTGGACAAGTCCTATTTTCCTAGCACATTTACAGAGGAAGAAACAAGTTTAGAGAGGTTGCATGTTTTCTCCCAGTCACATGTCAACTAAATGATATGGCAGAATTTGACCCAGGTCTGTCTGATACTAAACCGTATCCTCTTCCACAATGCATATTAAGTTTAAAATTACATCTTACCAGTGTACTTTTTCTTGTTTTGTGAAATTGGTTTATCCAAAGGAAGAAAGAATTATTCCTTTCAGTGATAGAAAGAAAGAGGTGAAATAAGCCCCAAATTGCATCCAGTTCTAATCTAAGATCTAACTTCAACTCTCTGAGTAACCTTGAAGAAGCCAGTTACTCGCTGGATATTAGGAGATTAGACTAGTGGGAACTTTATGTGGGTATAAAATTCTTCCAGGGAAAGACCTGCTAGCCGTTAACATATTCTAAGAGAGTTCTGTGCCTCAAAGATAAATATTAAAAGCTATTGGACTAGATCACCTCTAAAATCTCCTCTACCCCTGACATACAGTAATTCTATATTTCTGAGTTAGAAGCCCTAATTAGAGTGATATTGCCTCTTACAGACTTCTATTCTGGAGCAGGTGTGGTCTTGAACGTTTTCTCTCCAATAACTGTCCTTTCCAGCTTCAGTACAATGCCTGGCATGTAGCAAAATTTCAAGTCTTTCTTAAAAGTAATTGTATTGATTTGACAAACCAGCATTTGTGTGAAACAAGAGAGTGGGTTTTAAATGGTTAAGAGGCCACTTTTCCTTTAGTATAGGAGTTTTCCACAGAGAAGTGAAGGCTCTGGACAAAGCTAAAATGAAACATCTACCTAAGGTATGATTCTATTGAAAGGCTAAGTGCTTATTGCTTTATAAAATAAAACCAATCTGATCGGGTTTCTATGGCAGATGTTTTCTTCCTTAGCCATTCCTCTTTTCAGTCAAATCATCAGGCCCCCGAAACTGGTAAGATCTGAAGTCTGGGGGATGCAATGGCATAAATTCACATCCTGCTTTATACCACATATGTAATAACATACAGTTTCGTTCTTTTCCAATTGTCCCCAAATCCATCCTTAGGGCCAGATCCCCACGGTAAGAATTTCTTGGTGCAGCACCTCTGTCATTCATATTCTGAGAGAAAGCTCTGACTGTTGTAAACCAATTCAAATAAATGACAGGAACCTCTTTACAGAGCAGCTGTCAAAGGTTTCACTGTTGAGCCTGAAAGCATTGCCTTACTATTCAGGGAGAAAAAGGAAGACATTTAATTCATTGCCTCCACCTAAATATTGACATCGCCCATGTACAGTGGGTAGATGTCACAGCCAGATTCACTCGGCTCCCAACATGGGACAATGAATTAAGTCCTGACTTTCCCTGAACTGGGAAGTTATCATCCCTGACAGCTCAGCAAGCAAAGTATGTGTCTTGACATCATTCCTGAAATGAATCACTAGCATTAGAAGGCCGATTCTTCTAACATGTCATGCTCTGGGAAGGTTGCTTACTGTAGAACTAGCATTAGACTCGAAGGATGTTGGAATAGAAGCCAATACTCAGCCTCCTATAAATCTTAAGAGCACTATTGCTATTTACAAGGCTTCTTAAAAACAAACAAACCAAAAAAAAACACTGTTAGGTGTCGGGTCACAAAATTCACTTGCCGGTGGGCACAAGGTGTACCCTCAGCTCCTGAGGTTGGGAAGTGTTCATCTATACCTCACTCCATACGCACAGATACATGTCCATTATCTTTAGGAGAGGAATAGGCCGGTGTCACGATGATTTTTATGGCATTTCTCTTTTGAGGAAATCAAAGGAGGCTACCCTTTCAGAGGGATTTAAACAGAGTAGGATTTTCTAAAACAAGACAACTCACCTATTGTTCTTGTTACATGCTGTGGCAGAGTTTGAGGCTGGACTTCCCCAGGCTCACGATTCCTCAGCTTTTCAACTCTCTTTGGACAATATCTTGTAGGTAAGCTGGCTTCATTAAAAGCTGCCATATTCCCAGGAGGCTCTGAACATCCTGACTGCAGCAGTCTGCCACCAAAGCAGAAGAAAGTACTGTCTGCCCCATGGCCCTTCCCTTTCAGGTTAAGGGCTGTGGACTCAGAGGCCAGTACTGCTTGATGGCTGTTTTCCTGTAAGAGCGGCATTTCCTTTCTGGACCCCACAATGGACATGGCCTTTATCTCGTTTTCCTGGGTTAAGTGGCAGTTACAGCATCCCTCAGCGTGGTAATTTCTTGCCTCATGATCACGCAGGGATTCATCGAAGGTTCTGCAAGGAAGGTTTTCTGTGTGTTCATTTGCTTTGCCTTGTTGGAGTTTCCAGTTAAATATAACTAAACCCAGGCAAATGAGACCAACAGCTCCTGTGACAAATAGAGAGACTATTAAAAGATAACATCATAGGAAGAAACATATAAATCATCAAATGTGAAATCCACAAATATCAAGGTTAATGGCTTAAAGGGTGTCGAAATGGGTGGGAAATCTATCACCATGTGGAAAAATATTAGTCCAGACAGAGGATATTTAATCGACATTGTTCTGTTTTCCAGTTTGGATCTTTCTTTGTATTGATTAAAAATTATAAGAAACAATACCATCTGGAATGTGGTTGACAGAAAAAGGGGTTTTTTTCATGGACTGAAATTCATTCAAGATAAAATAATTCCTGAATTAAAATTCCTTTTCTGCCTATGGGAAATGAAACTTCCTATTTCTTAATCCCATAGTCAATAAAAATAGACCACATTTAGCATTATACGCTGAAATTCTCATGTATAATAACCTCCTCCACCCAAAGAAAAGAAGATTCTACAAGCTATTGCCATATTTTAATCACCTCTAAAGATTCATCCCCTATCTCAGAATACATCATTGGCTTCTATTAGCATAAAGGTCAAACTCCTTGGCATTCAAGACTCAGTATATTCTTGCCATAACCTTCTTTCCTAGCCTCATTTTTTATCATTTCCCACATTCAAACCCTATGTTTCAAACTCTTTAATTCATTAGTCTTAAAATGTACTTCTAAGCCTTTGTGTATTCTCTATGATGCTTCTAATACTTTCTCCTATCTCTGCTTATTTGAATTTCATTTATCCCTTAAAATCTAAGTCTTTTGCTATTTTTTCCCATCTTGCAAAGATCACTCCCTTCTTTGAACTACCACAATAAAATTATTGACATCTAATCTCAGAATTCCTGGTACAGTCATTTCATGTTCTCTATAGGCTAGCTTATCCTCTAAATAACATTGTAAACGGCAGTGTTTCTCAAACTCAAGTGCAGAGTCTAACCTGTTTCTACCTCACTGTTTCTCATCTTGACAAACGGCATCCTCAACCACATAGATGTTCATACCAAAGTCTCTGAGTTACACCCAACTCTCTCTCTGACACAGTGATTTCCTTTTTTCTTGGCACTTATAACAGTATAAAATTATTGTGTTCACTTATTCATTTGCTTGTTCACTGTCTGTCCTCCCCTGCTAGAATTAAGCTCTGTGAAGAAATGGATCTTTTCAGTCTTATTTGATATTGTATCTCCAGTGCTCTCAACACTGGCACAGAGGAGGCATACCAGAATTGTTTATTGAATATTCTTAAATAAACAGAAGGAATTCTGTTTATGAATCCTAATACTGAAAAGCACTGAGTGGTCTCATCTTACAAATCTCCAAAATGATGATCAGGAGGACATGGTGTCAGTATAGACTGAGTTTGGAGTTCTGCGTTCAGAGTCCAGCTTTACCTATAACTTGCTGTGTGACCCTGGGCAAGTCAGTTGCCCTGGAAAACTCAGTTCCCTGACTCTGGAGATGAGGACAGTGAATAAGATGATACCAGCGTTCTAGACTCCTTGATTGCACTATGCCTGGTTCTCTCCACTGCAGACAACTTTAATGAAAATGTGATGATATTTTTTAAACTTGAAAGAAAAGAGAAGGGGTCAGACATAGTTGTTTCATTTTTTTTGTGTTAAAGATGAAGATTAACCAAATAGAATAGCAGTTTCTGGCAAAATCTGCCAACCTTTTTGTAGCTTACCAGGTCGTAACATTTTAAGCCCCATTTTTATTTCTTTGACAACAATACACTCTTGGAAAGTGCTACAACATATTGAAATTATGAAACCTCTATTAAAAACACCATGTTTTTAAAAAGTAGTGGCAAAAGTTAGATCAGACCATTTTAATTGCCAAATCCTAGAGTCTGGGTTTTTCCAAAGGTTTTGGTTTTTAAATGTTAAAAACATGAAAATAATAAAATTTTAGAAACATCTCTGTATCTCTTACATGGAGTAAGAAAACTCAGGATTCAAAGCTCTGTTCTGATACTTTTCTTGGGAACATTTTCTAACCTCTCTGAGCCTTATTTTTCCTCCTCTATCAAACAGGAATAATTAATACCACTCAGAGGTCAAGTGAGATAATATATGTGACATGTTTAATACAGTACTTTGATATAGTAAGATTCAGTGAATCGTCATTGTTATATGTTATTGTGGTTGTAATTGCTGCTGCTGCTTTTTAGGCTTGGTATTGTCCTATTAGATCCTAAAAGCCTCAGCTGTTAGGAAAAAAAATCCAAAACAAATCATTAAGAGAATACTATGTATGGCTGATGCAGTTACTAAACCAAATAATAAAGGAAAGAAAGACCTAAATTTCTTAAATGCATGAATCAGCCACTGAAATGAGAGTAGGCGTAATCTGATTATGGGATAGAGTTTCTCAGTAAATTGTGTCCAAACCATGAGGAACCACTCACTCTCCTGCTATTGATGCTAGAGCTATGTCTGTGTCACATTACCACTCAGGTATGGTCACTTTCTATTACTGCAGAGAGCAAAAACAGCAGATGAAGCTCGTAGGTAGGCTGAACCTACTATCAAGAAGATGGCTGAATTTTCATTGCCATGGGCATTGTTGCAATTTTTAAAAAGTATTCTAAGAATATTTCTGAGTTAGAAAGACAACAAAAATGCAAAATTAATGATAAAAATCTCATTGAAGAATTGGAAATGTTAGAGCTTCATGAAAGCTTTCTCTTTTTATCCTCCAGTTCACAGAATAGGAAGTGTCAAGAGGTTAGGTGCCAATTAGCCACTTATCAGTTTTAAATTCACCGAATATGATTGTACATATTCCTTGGAATTGTGATGATTTATCTATAGCCAAAGAAGACAATAGAATCAGAGGCCAAATTTTAGTTCTAAGTCTTTTTCCCACTATCTAGAGGGATAGATTATCGACCACACTTTCACTTCAGGAGGAGTAGCACCTTCGAAGGAGTAAATCGGTATCAAAAGTCAGAGCTGTTTTAAAGAGGAATCTCACTTAAAAACGACATCAAAACAACACAAAAACAACACAACAACACAAAAAAAGACATTACATTTTTATGGCAATTTCACACACAATAACTTAACATGCATGTAATAATATTCATAATTTATCAACATGTTAAGCTTCCTATCATTTTGACAAAGCCTTTGGAACCTTCCAGAATTTTTATCTATTTCTACACTAATGCAGAGTTGCTAACTCGGCAAAATCGTCTCTAAAACTAGACATAAAAGATACCTATAACATACTAAGTATTCTAAGAAACACATTTAAGAAGAAACTCTCTGTTGCTCTAGTGCTTTTGTCTTTTGTGGTAAATTATTTCTTAGCACATAAAATTACTGACATGGTTACACATTTTCTAAAACAATTTATCTTCTGAGAGAATTAGAATTCACTTCCAAGTGAATTTGATTACTGCTGGTGGTAGTTTCACTGTCTAGACCTGACACTGGTCTCCCTCTATCCTGATTAAAAGGAGCTAAAAATCTGATGTTCAAGTGATTCACTGGAAACCTGCTATGGAATAATTATTTATGGCACATATTCAAATTATATCAGTTCAGTCCTGAGTGCCATTTGCAAGCCTCTGGTCCTCCAGTGTTGGGGAACCCCCCACAAACACACACATCCCCCCCGCCATACACACACACTTCTCATCACCATGGCTACCCACAGGTACAAAGGATTTCACCATGCACTGAAAGCATACAAACATCTAGATATCTTGACAAATCTCATGCATATTTGGTCTTTGACTAATGCCACAAAGCATCACATTAGATCATTCATCCAGTGAGATGTAATGATAGCTGATGCATAGTTTAAAAAATTTTTAAACTACCATAGAAAATTTAAAGGATTGGATAGTATCCTCTCCTTAGTCAGTTGTGGGGTGGGGTAATGCTCCAAGTTTATAAACGAGTTAGACAAACAGAAATCTTAAAAGAATTCAAAACCCCCAAATAGAAGAAAACCAAGGCTCATAGCAGATTAATCACTTGCCCAAGTCGCACAGCAAGTAAGAGCAGAGCCAGGTTTCACACCTGGATAATCTAACTGCGGAGCTCATGCTTGTATAAGCTGTATATATGCTCTTGTATAAGCTTATAGAGCTTGTATAAGCTCTATAATACTTATACAAGCACTATAGAGCAGGGTGTACCTGGTTGTCGTAATAGCATCTCCCCCTGCACTTGGTAAAGCCCACTGATTCTCACTCCACCACAGAGAAGCACACCGATGGGAGTGCCTTGAGGAAATAGACTATGTCTCATCACTTTTTTAACCCCTATCTCCCAGCATCTTAATGAATGTACCAGTACTGAAATATAGACTATTCCCTCATTACAGACAAGAAAACTGAAGTCTGAATAACAGGTTAATGTACTCAAAATCACAGTGCTAGTTATACCAGGACTAGAGCTCTTGAATTCTGGTTCAAGACCCTTTCCTCTATGTTAGACAGTTTCTTTGCAACAGGTAGTTTTTTCAACCTATGCCAAATCAACTAACATCCTCCCACACTACTGACAACCTCTCCCTTCCACAAGCCCTGGAAAGGTTCCCCAGTTGCCTGAGAAAGGCATCATTTAGTGTACTTCAAGAATATGGAGAAAGCTGGGCACACTTCTCCCTGTCATACCTGCAAAGCCAAGGACAGTCAGCAGGGCCACATCCTGCCCTGGGAAGAGGGGACTTCTGTCTTTTAGAGCCAGAGTGAGGTTGGCAGCCTTGGAATTGCAGTTAGTCTCAGACAGCCTTAGCACACTTTTTGCAGTGGCCACAGCCATGGTGGATGGCTGACAATTTAGGTCCTTGGCATTCCTGTGCGCGTGAGCAGAAGACTTTACGTAGTTTCTTAAGAACCAGGCAAGGGGGTAGAGATCACAAGTGCAGCTCCACTGGTTCTTATCTAAGCTCAGAAGGATTAACTGCTTCAGTGGAGTAAAAACACCCGGCAGGACTACTTCCTGTAGTTGAGGCAGCGGCCGGAAGGCATCTTTCCCAATGTAGGAAATACAACTGTTAGATAAATCCAGATGCCTGAGACTGTGGAGATCTGTGCCTCTGAAAGAACTGTCTGTTAGTTTAGTGACCTGATTCCCATCCAGCTGTAGCCGGGTCAGGCCCCTGGTGTTTCAGAACCAAGACCCTTGCGGGGTACGGAGAGCATTATTGCTAAGCGCCAGCACCTGCAGGCTGCGAAGCTTGCTGAAGCTGTGATCGGTAAGCGAAGAGCTGGATATTTGGTTGTGCTCCAGCAACGACGTCCGCAACTTTGAAAGGGTGTGCAGGACGTCTTCCCGAACATCCTCGATGCCATTTCTGCTCGAGGAGAGCAGAGCAAGATTAACAGATTTGTGCTCTCTATAGATGAGAGATATCCATCAGTGATGATTAAAACCCCCGTGGTCACAGGGGCTGCTGTGGAGAAGAAAAGCACAGACTAGAAGCGAGTACACACACGTGGGCGGGGAACACAGTGGAGAGCAGAGATAATCAATACCCTCTGAGTACAATCCTATCACCTAGGTAAGAACAACAAACAAAATGAAAATGATTCTCTGATTTCTCAGTTTAAGGGGAAGGTGGCTCTTTTCAGAATGATGGATTTTTATATTCTTTGTTACCATGACATGTTTATTTGAGAAACACAAACCCATCTGTTCCTTTAGATGTTAAATTTAATTCATTGTTTTGGATTATCATCATTGATGTTTTTTTGAAAGTGGCTTTTCAGGCTTTCTCTCTGTGAGGCTGTGTACTGACCTGCTCCAGCCCTGCTGGCCCAAGACAGAGTCACTCAACAGCTGAGCCTGTGTCTGAGCTTCCTAACCAGTTTTCCACAAGCAATGTATATTTATGCTGTGAAGCCAATCATCTTTTCTCTCAAACATAAAGGTGTGGATTGGGGTGGGAGAAGTGAGAAGGACCGTTGGTTTCTGCTTTTTAGCTCCAGGCTAAAAGTTGGCAACTTGGTAAGGATCTATGTTCTCTCCAGACAACCTGAGGATCTGTCAGTGGGGTTCTCATTATAGTCTGGGCCATCTTGGCCTCCTGTCTAATATCTGTTCCCTCCAATGAAGTCCATCATGTAATGACAGGTGGTACTCAGGGCTTCCAACTGTTAAATCCTTTCACCATAATCACCCTAGAGCTATCACTGCTCTGTCATTAGAGATCAAAGCGTTTTAACTCGATAAAGATGTATTATAATCAGGAATTATTGTAACACATCTTTATCATGCTAAAATTGTTTTGACTGCAAATGACAGTGTCATAAGGATGGAAGAGTCCATTGTCCCTGGGAGGTCTACAGGTGATATTAGAACACTCAACCATGGGGGAAGCAAATCACAATTCCCTTATGAAATTCAGACGACATCACTGAAACAAAGAGATTAAAAAAAATGTAAAAGACAAAGGATTTCCACAGTGCCTTCTTTTGGAAGAATTGCTCCCATCTCCGTAGCACGAGTCATGGGGCTTTTGTTTGGGGGTGTTATTTTTTTAGTATTTATTTTTAGTATTTATTACTGATTATTTGAATTCTATTAATTCTAACCAGTTTGGCATTTTGTTCCTTTCATCATTGTTTTTCATACGGGCTGAGGGAGTTTTGTTTTTAGGGATCCTCAGTCCTCTAGAGATTTCTGACTCTGAGGGAGCAGGCTATTGTTTCTGTCAATTACTTCTTGTCTAGGACCAGACAGGCTCCACTTGCAAATCATCCATTTAAGTCTCTGTGTTTATGAAATCTAACTTCACAAATGTGACACTTTGTAAATGAGAAGGAATATATAGAGGTGTAGCAATGTAGATGAGCAATATTTGTTTCTTACAAACAGCTATCTCTGATCAAAAATAAAAAATGTAGTGAAGTCAGATCTATTTGAGAGGATGGGAGTTTAGTGTTTGTTAAGTGTTTTCTATACAGATTGGAGACAGTATACAACGAACTAGCCTTGAAACTGTCTCTCTCCTGTCAGGAATGACAATGCCATTTACCTCTTAATTCTCATGGGGTCATAGGATTTTAGAAATGAAAGAACTTATTTTCTTCCACTCGATTAGATTTGTTTCTGAAATTTTTCCGTTGGCGTGGTTTATAGCTTGTTTATCTCTTCTTGGATATCAGGATGTAAATCACATTCTCCTCAAATTTGTTAATAAGGTGTCTTATTAAATTGTTGACTTAAGCAAGCAATATGTAATGAATACAGGCAGTGTATCTTGTTAGCATTTCTACAGCTCATTTACTACCAATAAAAAAAGACTACACTTTCAAAATTAGATGCACTTTGATAATAATCTGTTTTGCTGGTACATCACTTAATCTTACTAATGCTGAACAATTGCACTTCAGGTTTCTGATTCATTGATATTTCTTCCAGCCTGTGGTAGGTTTCAAATCTGCACAGAGTGTGGACAAAATATAATTAAAGTGATCAATTTTTTTTCTTTTATTAAAAAAAGTATGTAACAATAAAATGGTGGTATTCTTTTATAAGAACTAAATACCTCAGTTACCTCTGAAGGTCTTAAAGTAGTTTTGGTTAAGACCACCAGGGACAAACAGGAAAATAAAATAATATTATCAATCTTTAGTCACTAAAGAAAGCTTGCTCTTTAAAAGTTTACATCTTTCAGGCTGAGCTGAGAGATCAGTCAGTACAAAGACAGGCATAGCAATGAATTTGTCAGGTACACTGAACACTGCTTTTTAGAGTTACTGGTTTTATTACCTACTATATAGGTTATCTGGTGACAGAGGGTTACATCTTTGGTGCACACCATACATGATGCAGGGCAGGCTGCCACCAACTGCAGCATAATAGCAAAGAGATGAGCCATCCACCTGAAAGGAAAGTAGAGAGCAATGCACATCATAATGTTGGCATTTATTATCCAGGGATTTCAGTATATTCAGCTCATGAGGCATTTTGGTGATTTCTGCTTTTTAATGGGCACTTTGGCTTCTCACATGATGCTAGATAAATGGCTGGAATCCTTAATTTGAATAGAATTTAAACTGAGCCGTTATAAGGAGCAAGGATATAGTGTGCAGCACAGAGAAATATGGCCATGATTTGTAATAACTTTAAATGGAGTAAAATCTATAAAAATATTGAATCACTATGTTGTACACCTAAAACTAATATAATATTTTAAATCAACTATGCTTCAACAAATATATATGTATACCCACAATAAACAAAAACACAAACTGAACTGTTAAAGCATTTGACCATAAATTCAGAGAACTCACATCCAAGGCACAGCCATTAATATAGATTATTAAAAAATTAAGTTACTTTGTAAAACACTTGATAGTTTGTTGAGCTTTTGCAAATACATTACCTTATTTAATTCTTTTAATTTGGCAATTCAATTTGAGGCTGAGAAAACTGAAGTTTAGAATGGTTAATAAACCATCCGAAGTCACATAGCTATTAAGTATTTAACACCAAGTCTCTTAACTCCAAATCCAGTGTTCTTTCTAGTATGCAGAACCTAATCTCAGGCACTGAAACATATATTTACAATGAAATTATTCTTCACAGATATAGATGCCACAGATAGAGAGGGAGAATGAAGGAGCATTAAGATCACAAGCTCTACCTAGCTTTGAATTCAGCTCTCCTATTTACTGACTATACTATCTTAGATAAATTATTTATTTTTTCTTATTTTTTCCTTTTCATATTTAAAATAGAAATAATAAATGCCTACATTACAGAGCATTATGAGTTAGATAAAATGTTCTAAGTGGTTAGTAAGTATCATAGTTTTACCATTATTTCAGGTCTCCAATGAAATATTAACACCGTTTTGGATTTAATGTTCAAAAAAAGGCCATTCATTTATAATGTATTCCCTGATTGGTTTAAAAAAAAAAACTTAAAGCAAATTATAATAAAAACCTTCTACCCATACAAAAAATAGTTTGAAAATAAAATAAAATGTAAAAAAACATAAAACTATTAATTCTGTCATTCTTTCAACAAGTATTTATTGAATTCCTTCTGTGCTCCAGGCATTGCTGAAGGCACTGGAGATAGAATAGCGAGTGATAAACTCCTGCCCTCATTGGATGGACATGCTATGAAGGGATGTAAACAATAAACAAAAAATATGAAAATATTAAGTCATCTGGTGATAAATTCTATGGAATAAGTAGGGCAAATATGGTGACAAGAAAAAACTGATAAAGTAACATTTGAACAAAGACTTGGGAAAGATGAAGGGTGCTGGTCAGTCCAGGTGGGAAGAATGGTAAATGCAAAGTCCCTGAAGGCATGTGTGCTCTCAGCCTGAGGAGGTCAGCGTGGCCTGCTACACAAGAGGAAGAGGAAGCCAGGAAATAGCAGGGGCAGGCTGTGCGTGCCTTGGAGATGAATGCAAGAGCTTTGGTTTTTTATCCATATAAGATGAGAGTAATTGGAGGCTTTTGTGAGTGGCATTACTTCATCTGTAGCACATTTTTAAATAATTATTTTGGCTACTGTGTTCATTACTATAGCTTTGTAATACAGTTTGAAATCAGGGAACATGATGCCTTCAGCTGTGTTCTTTCTCAATATTGCTTCAGCTTTTGGAGTCTTTTGTGGTTCCATAACATTTTTAGGATTGTTTGTTCTATTTCTGTGAAAAATGCCATTGGAATTTTGATGGAGATTACATTGAATCTGTAGATTGCCTTGGGTAGTTTCAACATTATTAATTCTTCCAATCCATGAGCATGGGACACCTTTCCATTTATTTGTGTCTTCTTCCACTTCTTTCCTCAATATTTTGTAGCTTTCAGTGTACAGGTCTTTCACCTCCTTGGTTAAATTTACTCCTAGGTATTTCATTCTTTTTGATGCAATTGTAAATGAGATTGTTTTCTTCATTTCTCTTTCTGATAGCTTGTTAATAGTGTACAGAAATACAACAAGATCTTTGTATATTGATTTTGTATCCCTGCAACTTTACTGAATCTTTTTATTAGTTCTAACAGTTTTTTGGTGGAGTCTTTAGGGTTTTCTATATCAACTCATCCACATACAGTGAGTTTTATTTCTTCCTTTCCAAGTTGGATGCCTTTTATTTCTTTTTTCTTGCCTAATTGCTATGACTAGGACTTCTAATACTATATTGAATGAGAGTGGGCATCCTTGTCTTATTCCTAATCTTAAAGGAAAATCTTTCAGTATTTCACTATTGAGTCTGATGGTAGCTGTGGATTGGCTACCATGTTGGGAACATACTTTTAATAGGCAAAGAATAGTAGCAGCAAAAGTAATTAGAAGGAGACTATCATAATACAAGCAAAAGATGATGGTTTAGACAAGGATGAGAGGTAGTCAGATTCTGTATAATTTTTTATTATCATGATTCAATTTAATGTAACAAATTTGAGCTCAACTAAGCTATCCTCTGCAGTGGAACATGCTAGGTATACAGGAGTAAACAGGCCTTTGCTTACCCTCAAATCATGTTCCAGCTAGTGATATAGACATGTAAATAGCTAGTTGTAACACAAGAAAGAATGAAATAAATCTAAATAATAGTGAAAAATTATTTTTCAAAATCCTTGGACACTTTATAAAGGATGTGTCTTGTGAGTTGGGCTTGAAGAGGGCAGAGGGTTTCCACAGGCAGGAATAAGAGTTAGATAATTCAGACTGAAAAAATAGTAAGAACAATGTCCTGCATTGAGCAAAAGATCTAATCTCAGTTCACTTCTTTTAGCCTACCTGGGCTGCTTAGAGTCTGCCCTATGCATATGTGGTTCAGAGGTCAGCCAGAGAATTAGGCAGAGTTTATATGTATATTCTGGGGCTCCCTCTCCCAGACCCCTTTCTTCTAGGATTTAGCCTCATTTTCTAGTGCTTACGTGTGATAAGCAGGATTCTAGGATGGCTCCCAAGATTCCTTCCACTTTTTTCCAGGAATACCACCTACGTTTGAGTTTGGACAAAACCTATGAATATGATGAGATATTACTCCCATAATTATGTTTCCTCATATGGCAAGACAAAGATTATTCTGTGTAGGTATGACCTAATCAGATGAGCCCTTTAAAAGCAAAGAATATTTCTCCAGTTGGTCACAGGGGAAAAAGTTTAGAGAAACATGCCCTTGCTGGCCAGAAAGAAAGCAAATGGCTATGTTGTGAACTGCTTATAGGAGCCATGTGGCAAGGAACTATGGGCATCCTCTAGAAGCTGAGCGTTATCCCTGAACAACAGTTGGCAAGAAAACAGGGACCTGAAGGAAATGAATTCTTCCAGTAACCAGTGAGCTTGGAAGAGGCCCCTGAGCCTCAGATGAGAATCACAGAGTGAACTAACACCATGATTTTAATCTGGTGAGGCCCTGAGCAAGGGACCCAGTTAACATGTACTAGACTCTGACCCACGGGGATAATAAATGCGTATTGATTTAAACCCTTGTGATAATTTGTTACAAAGCCATAGCTAATTCACTCTACCCTAGATGCCCTGAATTCTATCCTCGGGTTCTTCAAGCAGGCAAAACTGCAGGCTTGCCGCCATCAGAATTTTAATTGCTCTCTAAGATGCAGATGGGGCCTACCCTTAGGGAAAATGTTGTAAAAAAAAAAAGATAAGAACCTTATCCTATGCCCTTCCTTTCTTCTGTGACTCCCCTCCAAAATCTACCTGCTCCTGTTCACTCTCTGTTTCTTTCAGGTCACAGTCTTTTACATTTTATCCAGAGTTTACAGTTGTTATCTGGGGGAGGGTTGATCCAATATAAATGCAGTTTGTTCATTCAGATTCTAGATACATTTTGAAGGCAGAATGATTATGATTTGCTGGTGAATTAGAAGCAAGAGTATGACAAAGAGAGAATTCAGATATTATCCTATGGTTGGAAGCGGAAAGGATAGAGTTGCCATTTACTGAAGCAGAGAAGACTATAAATGCAAGAAGTTGCATATGTGAGTTAAGAGTTCAAGAAAGAGTACTAAGCTAGATATAGATATTTGGAACTTGTTTTTTAAAGCCATGAGACTGAATTAAATCCTCAACAAATTAAATAGAGAAGAGACCCAAAGACTGAGGCCTGGTGCAATTTAAAATTTAAAGATAAAGAGGAGAAGTGAAATCTAAAGAGAAGACTGAGAAATAGCAAGTAATAGTGAATTAAAATAATGAGAAAATAGTGACCTCAAGTCCAGTTGAAGAATGTTTCAGGGACAAAAGAATGATTATTTGCATTTAATGCTGTGCCAAGTAAGATGGATTTAGCAATGAGAAGGTAAGTCTGTATCCTTGACAAGAGCAGTTTCAGCAGAGTGTTATAGGAGAAAACCTGATTGGGATGGAGGACAGATGGAAGGAGAATAAGAGTCCGCAAATTTAGGCAACTCTTTAGAGCAATTTTGGTGAACAGAGAAATGGAGTAGTAGCTTGAGGAAGAAGTAGAGTCAAGAGTTTTATTTTGTTTTTGTTTATTTGTTTTTAAGATGAGAGAATTTATATGTCTGTATGTTGATGGGATAAAACAATAGAAAGGGAATGCTGATGATGCAAAAAATAGAAGGGAGAATTATTGTCAGAGCAATGTCCTTGAGTAGAATAGCAAGGATAAGATCTAGTACACAGTGAAGGAATTGCCCTCGGATAGAATCAGGCAAAGTTCATCTGTAGAAAAGGGAGTGAAGGCAGATGATGTGAGTTTAGATATAGGTGGGTGGTTGAAGTATTAGTGGGAACTAGAGGTTTGAGGAAAGAGGAGAAGGTGCAAAACAGCCATTTAGAGAGTGAGAGAGAGTGAGCTAGGAATACAAAATAGACTCTCTAAACAGTACTGAGGGTCCACTTCAGGTTAGAGGGTCATAATTTTGAAATAAGAGCTGTCAGGATGGATTTAATCAAGACTAGGATTTTTCCAACTGTGTACAAAATTCATGATAGGGCAAGGGAGTTGAGGCTATGTGGGATGGAGTGAATATGATTGCCAGTGTAATCTAAGCTAAATCATGGAGGAAATAAGGTGACTGGATGATGGTGAAAAGATGGTAACAGGAACAAAAAATAGGGGAGACATCGGATGATAGACAAAAAGATAGAACAATAGTAGCAAAAACATGGTTTTTAAGGCTGAATGATATATATATATATATATATATATATATACACAGGGGTTTATTGCACTATTTTCCTTTACTTCAGGGTACATTTGAAAATCTTCACAATGCAAAGCAGCGTCTTCCTAAGTGGTAAGATGGTTTATGCAGTCAAAGTTGTTGGAGTCAGAGCTCCGGACAAAGTGAGCTGGGTAGAGAGGAGGTAGAGCCCCATGGCCATCTGATGGAAACTGTGAGGATGCAGAGCACGGAGGAGTTGCAGGCGTCACTGGTAACAGGGCCTAGGGTATGAATGACCGGGGAGCTAAGTGAGCAAGGGAAGGTGGAGGATAAGAGCATTGCAGAAGAGGAGACAAAGGGCCCCAGAGGTCAGGCCACCTTAATGATTATCTGCATGGATAATAAAAGCACTGAGAGTAGTGCTAGAGAGCATGACAGTGAGCCAGATGCAAAACCTTCAGAGAAAGGAGAGGGACTCTGGGGAAAAGCTTGACAAACTGGTGGCTCTTCCAGGAGAAACCATTTGGAAGTTACAACGTCAGTGAGAAAGACACAGACCCCACCCCCACCCCCCGCTTACCCCCAGTACCATCCCCACCCACCTAGAAGTACAGGAATATGTGAGAGAAAACAGCTTCCTCTTGAGAGAGCCCTGGGGGAAGCAGTGTCCTCAGGGGAGGGCTAGATATTAAGGGAGAAATTGTTCTACTAAGAATCTAAATTAGTTGGTTACTGCACCTGAATGTTAAATTGGGCTATCCACCTCCTGGCAGTGAAAGTTTCATAAAGGGAGAAATGATAGGTTATATAACATGTCCTTAGGACCTGAAAAAAGAAGGCATATAATTTCTTCAAAAGAAACCAACTTTTTCTAAAATCCCGAGAATTTTTTCCTTAGATCCATAATCATTTATATATCTCTAGCGACTAGAACAAAGCTTGGAATATAATCAGAATACAAGAAATGTTTATTTGACCAAACTCATCTGACACGAAGGTTCATAGTGGACAATATCTTTAATGACAGTTTTTGAAGATTAAAGGCTCATCTTAACCCCTAAAGTAGGGCATAGTCATGAGGTTGCTACTGATCTTAGTTTTGAATCTGAGACGGTATTTTCAAAAATAAAGCTAATTAGAAAATCAACTGTAGCAGTTCTTTCCCTACAGACACATTGAACAGTGTATTATAAGGCACTGAGATAGTTAATAGTTTTTAGTGTTCACTTTTATTGTTTGATTTTGAAGAGGCAAACCTGCCGCGTTAAAGCACACAAAGCTAATTAAAGCTTTTCCACTATTTCATTATCTGAATGTAGTTGCAAATTCTGACTTAAAACTCTTATCAGAGGGAGACTCAACATCCCTCCATGAACAGCAAGTGAACATTCAATTAACACTTCAATACAAGTGTATTTTAAATAAAAATCTACTTTATTGTTAATCTCATTCTTTGCACATGCAAATATCCAATTTTAAAATCCAAAGATAGCTGCATCCCTTTTATTCTTTGGGGAAAAGAAGTCTTTTCTTTATTTACAGGGAAGACCTGAATTTTCTGAAGTTGTTACCAAGTTAGAAGAGTGTCTCTGCAACACTGAGGTAAGAACTTATGGCTTCTGAAATATGTCCATTACAAAGGCTTGAATATCTCATGACGTTGGGGAATGTAGTTAAGGTGGTGCTTGTGAAAAGAAAGTGTGTGTCCATAACTCCATTCATATTTTCACCCTGTCAGTTAAGTTCTTAGGGTGGAGGAGAATTGACTGCATCTGTAGGGCAAAGGCAAATTCAGAGTGAATTGGGGCCCTTCCAACAAATAATCAGGCAAGCAAATGGACATGGGTATGCATAGCTTAAAAAATTGATATGTAAAACTTTAAAAATAACAAATGAGTTAGAAGGTAATTATGTAAATCATTACTTTCTATACAAAATTTCTTACAAACAACGAAATGTAAGCTAAAACATTAAACCATTGTCCATTTATGTTCAATAAGAACCGGAAAAATTATTACTAAAATTAGCACATAAATTAATTGGGAGGCATTGCTTTTATACCACACATATTTTACATAAAGTGATGTGTGTTGGTAATGAGACTAATGGAATTTTCTTTCCTTAATATCAAGGAGCTGTTTGCTTTAATTTTCTCTATAATTGCCTTAATTTTCTATACACCTGTTCAGGAGATAGCATTTGAAAATAGGCAAAGGAACTGAAACATGAACACTAATTCAAAAATAATAACATATTCCCAAATGCAAGTGAGTGCTACAGGAGAGAGGGATGGACATCATACATACAGGCTTGTTAGACCCAAACGGTCTACGAGGGATTCCAACTCGCCCAAGAACCGCCAAGAGTCGAGAGCCGCTGCAACACGCAAGAGGTTTATTAGGAGCCGATGCACCGGGGTTCCCTGAACCTCACGCAGGAGGCCAATGAGGAACCCCTAAAAGCGGAATCACATACTTTTTATAGGTTTATTTACTCATAGGGCGGGTATATTCTCACAATGATTGGGTAAATGTGACTTTTGAATTCATTGGCTTAGGAACTTTTGCCCCACCTTCTGGGCGTTACAGTTGTTTGTTCATTGTGGCAGTTAGGGCGTGTACCTGTTACGGGCAACTGGAAAATTACCCGCTGGCTGGAAAGTCCCGGTCAACTGAAAAACTCCAAGAATTGGTTTCGATAGGGAGAAGAATTGGTTTCGATAGGGAGAAGGAGTGGCGCTAGAGGTTGGTTTACGGGAACAAGTGAGGGGGTGGAAAGTCCCTAAAGGCCCCACAGGCTCATGTATAAACGAGTGTATGGAGGGGCAAAAATGGGGAAAAACAGCATCAACCTGAGATTGCACAACTAAATCCCAAAGTGGAACCATCCAAGGAAAGTTTTCTTTCCTTAAAATCTTAACAAAGAGTGACTGGAACCTAATCTTTTTTTTTTTTTAATATTTATTTATTTGGTTGTGCTGGGTCTTATTTCTGGCAGGCGGGATCCTTAGTTGCAGCTCGTGGGCTCTTTAGTTGTGGCATGCAAACTCTTGGTTGTGGCATGCATGTGGGATCTAGTTCCCTGGCCAGGGATCGAACCTGGGGCCCCTGCACTGGGAGCACAGAGTCTTAACCACTGCACCACCAGGGAATTCCCTGGAACCTAATCTTTCGGAAAAGTGTTCCAGGTCTGCGATTACTGCCTAAAGTGAGTGGCTCTGTCTCATGAATCTTTACTGGAACTTACAAAGAGGAAGCTTTACTCTTTAAACATAAAATTTCCTTTCCCTTCTCTTCAGTCCTGAAACAAACGAGGTGGAGAGAAGTAGAAGTATATTTGGTGGGACTACAGTAGCCCCTACTAACAAGAGCATCTGCCAGAGGCTTGGGATGTTGAGAGATGCTTTTCAGGCTTGAGTTCCAAGTATCTTCTCACTCTGAACCTTTGTGTTTGACAGAGCAAGGCTGTGCCAAGCCTGGAATATATCCAGTTAGATCAGAGAGAGAATTCCAGAAACAGGGACAATGGTAGGATCTGCTAAGCTAGCTAGTCTTGTTATATTGACTAAGCCTCTTAGCACAATCTCCTCTAGTGGAAAAGACGAATAACTATGGGCTATATGCAAAGAGAATTTGCTGAACTGCATTGCACTAATTAATGAACTAGAATCATCTTTAAGGATCTTAACTTGTGTAGCTCCATTAAGGCTCTATCCTCTCTACTCTTCAACTTTTTAGTCAGTGGTTAAGATCAAGGTGAGGAAGGCTCTGCTCATCACATTTGTAGATATAGTAAAGTTGAGAGAGACAACAAATATTTGAAAGCAGGAAAAGTAGTAGGACATGTCTAAGAAATAATTTAATAGGAATAAATATATCATCATACACCAGAGTCAAAGAAACAATAGTAAAAGAATCAAATGTTGGAGATATGGTTTAGGAGCATCATGAAGGTTAGTGGATAATAAGCTTTTGGGGAGTTAGAATATGAAGTATCTGTCTTGCATCTGAATAAAGAATGTGATCATTCCTCTCTCTCCTGAGATGGCCAAACAAAATAGTTCCCAGTTATGTCCTTTTAAAGGGATAATTAAAACTGGAACACAAATTTTAGGGAATAGAGATCAGAGTGGCGAATGGATTGAAAATCCTGTATGTGAGAGCCAATTAGAGGAACCAGGGATGCTTATCCCAGAGAAGACAAATCTAGGATGAGTCAACAGCTGTTTTTAAACATCTGAAGAACTGTCATATAAGAAAGGGAATGACCTAGTTCTCTGTGGGCCAACAGATGGAAATGAAGTACAATAATAGAACTGGTTAATTGTGAGGAAGAACTTTCCATTGGTCGGAGCTGTCCTAACATAAATGAATGGATCTGGAGACAGTGAGTTCCCCATCACTGGAGGTTCCCCATCAGATTGCATAGCTGACTTGAAAAGGATGCATAAAAGAGATTAAATCATTGAAGGGTTTGAAGCTTCATTTCAATACTGACATCACATGATTCTCGGAGCTTTACTTAGAAATGTCTTGGCTACTGTGAAGAGTTTAGAATTTATATATATTATTTTTTTAAAACCAAAGTCTGCTCTCTACATGTCTTATGAAATTATAATGTCAAAGCACTAATATTCTCAGTCGTGTTACGTAGAGTGCATAAGTAACAAGGGTGTCAAAAGTTCAAGAAAACTTCTTTCTTATCTTTCCTCTTCTCTTTCTCATTTTCTTCCCTCACACTCTTCTATTTTCTAACTATACTTAACTATTTGTAAATATTTTTTATAATTCTCTTACAACAACTCTATTTAGTCCTCATGCTTGCTGGACATTAAAGCAGCCTTCATTTTATAAAATGGATGTATTTTTGGGAAAGTGTGTAAATCCATTTATGTAAAGGGAATAATTTTATGTAAAGGGAATAATTGTAAGCTCCAATTTAAAGGAAGTCTGCCATGAACCTCATTACCATAGTGAAAAATGTAGAGAATCTTTTAACCATTATATAATAATGTTCTATTTTATGAATCTGATTTGAGCCTACTGTGTTTTGTTAAAGACAAGCATAAGTTTTATGGGCCAGCTCTTATCACAGAACTGGGTCAAAAAAAGCTAGCCAGGTGTTGCCATCAGAGGCTGAAAGGAAAAGCAAGCTGAGATGAATAGAAATTAAAATATGAGAAATCCTCGAATGGAAAGTTAAAATAAATCTACATTCTATACTATGATGTTAAGCCTGTTGGATTTATTAATTGATTGAAATTGCCCCTCCTTCACTCAGCTGATGTCTCCTGCATCAAGTAACAGCAGTGGGTCTCTCTCACCTTCCTCTTCTTCTGATTGTCTGCTGAGCCGCGGAGGGCCTGGCCGGAGCCACGTGGCAGCTTTACGGAGTCGTTTTGAATTGGAATATGCTCTAAATGCAAGGTCCTATGCTGCCTGGTCCCAAAGGTAAGTGGTAGTTGACAGTTACACAGTCAAGTCAGATTCCAGAATTTCATCAAGATAATCACCTGATTTGCTTAGTATCAACAAGGAACTTACCACCCCTGTGGCAAACTTTGAAAGGGAAGTTTTGAACCTATTTTTCTTCTAATATTTTGACCAAAAAATTAGAAATTTTGTTGTCTGTTAGTCTAGGTTCTCTAAGCTTCGGGTTAACTCTTGCTTAGGCAAGAATTGTCTAACTACAGCAAGAACTGTCTAGCTACAGCAACAATAGGAATTTATTTAAAGTATTCTGGGAGTTTCTTATGGAATTTAAGGAAGAATTTCTTGTGTGGGAATCAAGAAGCAACTCTGAAGGTCTGAGCACCAAAAGTTCAGTGTTCTGAGAATTACCTTATGACCCAGCAATTCCACCTCTAGGTATATTTCCAAAAGAATTGAAAATAGATACTCAACAAATACCTGTACTCAAATGTTTATAGCAGCACTATTCACAATAGCCAAAAGGTGGGGGAAAAAAATATCCATCAACAGATGAATAGATAAAAAATGTGGTATCCATACAATAGAATATTATTCAGCCGTAACAGGAATGATGTACTGATGCATGCTACAGCATGGATGAACCCTGAAAACATGCTAAATGAAGGAAGCCAGGGACAAAAATCACATATTGTATGATCCTATTTATATGAATATCCAGAATAGGTGTACTAGTCAGTTTGGGTAGCTATAACAAAATACCATAGATTGGATGATTTAAACAACAGAAATTTCTCACCATGGAGGCTGGAATCTGACATCAGTGTGCCAGCATGTTTGGGTTCTAGTGGGACTTTCAAATTTTCCTGGTTTACAGATGGCCACCTTCTCACTGTACCCTCACATGGCAGAGAGAGCTCTGGAGTCTTTTTATCTTTTGATAAGGGCACAAATTCTGTCAGATCAAGGGCTTCATTCTTCTGACCTCATTTAACCTTAATCACAACCTTAAAGGCCCTATTTCCAATACAGTCACCTACGGGGTTAGGGCCCCAACATATGAATTTGGAGGGAGGGGCGGACACAATTCCGTCAATAGCAATAGGTAAACCCATAAAAACAAAAAAGTAGATTGGTGGCCCCAGGGTCTGGGTTGGGGAGGAGGAAATTGAGAGTAACTGCTTAATGGATATGGGATTTTATTTTGGGGGGATGAAAATATTTTGGAATTAGATAGAGGTGGTGGTTACAAAACATTGTGAATATACTAAATGCCACTGAATTTTTCACTTTAAAATGATTGATTTTATATGATGTGAACTTTACCTCAAGGAAAAACAAAAGCCACAAAAAAAAGTTTAAGCAAAGGGGCAAGTCAGAAAAAGAGGAAAAAAGAGTTCAGCTTTCTTCCATAGCAAACTGTGCCATTTACACGCCCCAATCCCCAATACACAGTCTCCTGCATCCTACGACATTCCTTGAGCAAGTCGCATAGCTGAGTCCAACATCGATAGGGAGAGAAGATATACTCAGCCTCTAGTGGGAGGTCCTACAGAGTCATATGGCAAAGGGCATAAATACAAAAAGCATAACGAAGTAGGAATAAGTACAGTCTGCCATGCGAGAAAATATGATTGGTCCCTTTGGATTATATGGCCACCTCTGGTCTAAACAAATGTGGTTGGAGTGAAGGTGGGGTCATATTTCATGTATGTAAACCTGGTCGCCAATGGCCTGATCTGGTTGGAGAACAATAAAGGCAGGCACTGTGAGCTCCATGGATACCCTACAAAGTGCATACTGCAACTCCTGGAAAATCAGAAAAGACTGGCTTAAAATCTCTGTCCTTCCACATGTGCTCCAGAGCATTTGTACATGAGCCATTACACATGTGCACTTATACACACACATGCACATATACACATTCACACATTCTGTCATCAGAGTCAACATTTTTATCCTGAAGTTGAGGAAAGATTATCTGGATTTAGCAAGGATCCTATACCATCTACAAATTGCTACTGTTGCCTTTTTAGCCATAGTTATTATATTCCTGGTCTGACAAAAGAGTTGCAGCTGCAGCTATGAAGAGATGAGAACCTGAATCATGAACTTTAATCTATGGAATGTCATAAAGTTAAGTATCAGCAGGCTTGATAGATAACAAGGCAAACTGAACACAACTCTTTATTGGACTCCAGTCTCTCACATAATTTCATAAGGGGCTCATAGGCCAAGATTAGATTAGGTTCAGTCACAACATCATCTTCAATTCCATCTGCTCTTCTTCTTCTTTACTTGTGGTTTTAAAATTAATTATCTGAAGAGACAGATTTTGGTATTTCCAAAGCATAGTCACCCAAGCTTTGTCCACTTGAGGCAGAGGTTAAGAGGATGAGTTGTGGAGTCGGATCTGAGGTTCAGTCTTGGCTTTACCACTTAAGAGCTCAGTGACCTTGGGCAAGTTACCTACATCTTATATGTAATATACAGATAGTAATACTAGCTCTTAGGATTGTTACTGGGAGAGGCAGTATTGTCACAAGAGTGACTGAGTGAAAAATGCCAACAGACCCAAGCAGAGGGTGCAAGTTCCCATAATGTAAGTAAGTCACACAACTTATAATACATAGACAGCTACCCAGATGGGAGGCACAGCAGCACACCCAACTGGATGAGTTGGGGGTGGAGGGAACACAGCTGCTCTGGCCTTCAAGAACCCGGAAGAAGGTACACCACTACTCCTAAAACTGCCCAGACAGGGTGGGAAAAAATCATCAGGTGTTTTGAGACGCTCCCTTTGATATTCTCACATGGTTTTTTATACCTCCCTGGCCCTTCGGGACAGTTATGGAACCCTGATAAGTACTTGTCTGTCTACTTGGTACAAATTTCTCTTAACAGCCTAGCACACCCTGAGTATTTGTTGTGAGGGTGCATTGAAGGTCAGTTTGTAGTTGTATCACTCCTCTAGTAAGGTCAATCTTTGGACTGCTTGAAATCAACTCCAGAAATAAGTAAAGCATTTAGCTAAGTTGTAAGATGCACCATGTCTGTTTTATTCATATCTGTAACCCTAGTAGCTAGCAGTGTAATTGGAATGAAGTCAATATGTAACAAATATTTGTTCTGAGGATAAAAAATTGGATAAATTGGCTCAATAATTTGTAATTATTATTATTTTGGAGCATAATCAGTCAATAAGCTTTAATTATTTTCTCTATTCTTTCCTTTTAAATAGCTATCACTACTGCATTTCTACTGCATGCCAGGCACTATTTTAGACACTTTGAATACTCATTTAAGTAAACCTTAGAAGTTAGGTATTCCAATTTTTATAGATAAGGAAACTGAGGCTCAGAAAGGGTAAGTAACTTTATTAAGTTTATTGAAGCAGAATTGGAGTCCTCACGCAGGACTCTTCCTATGCTTTCTGAATTTCTCTGGCACAGGAGGGGTCACTTTTCAGAAGTTTGATATATTTTGCCAATACTTGTATTTGCTGGACTTCTTCCAATGTCTTCTGGAAGTTGGTCAGGGAAAGAATTCAATGACTCCTCCCAAGCCTGCCTTTTCAGCATGTGTATAGGAAAGAGCAAATGAGACCAGAGATCAATAGGTTCTTAAAGTCAAAGAATCCAAGGATCCAGCAGGGTCGTGAGTTTAACAACCTGGAATTCAGCCGGCTCTTTGGCTGCACATTAAGTATCACCTGGGGAACTTTAACAAGTACCAGTGTCCAGGACCAATTAAACCAAAATCCATGGGGATGGCATCCAGACTTCAGGAGCTTTTAAAGTTTTCCAGGTGAGCCCAATATACATCCAAGCATGAGAAGCATGCTGAAAGAGAATACTACAATCTAACCTTCCAGTCAATCTGATGCAACTGATGGGATAAACAAAAGAGGACCGTGAGTGCCAAGGTGAAACAGCAGCTGTGACAAAAGGCGACCATTCTGAAGGCTGATTACCTGTGTGGTCTCTCCCAAAAGTCCTTGCAAGGTGCTAGCAACCTCTGATCTAAGAGGCTTTCTAACTAACTCGTTACAATCACACAAGGTGTAATTTTTAGCCCAGCATTATTTTTTCTTAAATAGCAGCAAGATATGGCCTGTAGTCCTCACCCAAAATGTTCCCAATTTTAGGTCTCGGAGCCCTCAACAATGTCTTAAAAATAGTGCATTTATTTTTTCAATTTTGGGGTTATGAAAGTTACAGCCTGTAATTTTGTAATTCTTGATTTGGCGGGGGTTTTGGTTTCTATTTCCACATTTGTTTTTAATTATTATTTTCCTTTATAAAATAAATATCAAGGTGGGAAACTGTGTCAGATATCTTCTCCAAAGGTAATACACATTTGTTAATTCCTGCTGCAACCCCAAACTGATGAAATCTGAGTTTGGGGAAGGCACTCCTGAAGTTCTGCCTCTTTTAAAATACTTTGTGTCTTTAGATATATTTGGAAAACTAAGCATGTGGCACTTGCTCCTCCCACAGGGTATGAAATCTCCCATCTTGTACATGGATTACATCATGTAAATTTAGAAATGACAAAGTGATACACAACCTTTCAGATGTGAAAACCAATTAGTGTTTATGTGGGGCTGGGCTCTGAGAATAGAACGCTATGACCTAGTTAGCTGTCCAGGAGAAGAGAGCAGAGATCCAGAGATTGGAACTGTGAAACAGATTGATTTGGAATTAATTTTTCACATTACAAAAGGGTCCATGAAAGGGTTCCTTTAAATAGAAAGCTTGCCTAGTGCACTTAGAATGCAATTCAACTTATAAAAGTTGAATATGTTATCAAATTTTAACTTACACATAGTTTTTCCAGAATGCAGCAACTGTGTAAGATGATAGCACCATGAAACCAATGCTCCTAGGAGGAATGAAAAAAGGAGCGGTGAGGGGCTTGTGTCCACTCGCTTCTGTGGAGCAGGATGGTTTATCCAGTTTCAGCCATAGTGTGGTGTCTCTTCACCACCGAAGGGCAAATACTCCCCTTTTTAGTCTACTACCTCTCCTCCATGCTTCTTTGTATTGAAACTTCCCTCAGGCTCCTTAAATACTCACTTTTCTTCCAATCCCTTCTTCATTCCCAATTTATTTCTCTTGCCAGCTCACCACAATCAGCAGTTTCAACCCATGGCTCTAACTCTCTGTCTCTCTCTTGCTCTCTGTGTCACACACACACACACACACACACACAGTTAGCCCCCAGTCCATATGTCCAAACTTGGCTGCTCTGCTTTCTTTGTCATGTCTTTAAATTCTCTCCCTCGAGTCCCAGCTTCCCCATGCCATAATCCATTTAACCCTCTACTGCCAGCGTAATCTTCCTTCTGTAGACCTCCAATTATATCACTACCCTACTTTAAAACTACCAATAATTCCACATTGCCTCTAAAATTAAGTGACGTTATGTCATCCAGAATCCAAAATGACCAGTGAAACACATTTCCAGTTTTACCCTGCAGTGAACATCAGATGTTCCAGTGGTTCTAGACATTGATGCCGTCACTTCTCTTCTCAAAAAATTCTCTAGGGTTTTGGGAACTGTAAGACATATTTTTTGGTATTTTGGAATTTTTGGTATTTCCCAGTGACAAGGGAGGTGTCACTGATATTTAGTGAGGGGGGGCAGAGTGTTGACTTTCCTACAATGTTTTGGACAATCCCACAGAATAAAGAATTCTCCTGCACAGAATAGCAATAGCATCCCTGGTGACACACACTATAGACAAACTAGAAGTTCTACTATTTCCCATACACACCCCATGTTTAATTTACTGTCAACCTATTCCTAGATCCTATTTTTTAACCTCAACAGTCCTGCCCAATCTTATCAAAATATTAATCAGCCTTCAGTAATATCTAGTCAGTTTGATCACTATGTCATGAAAGAGCCTTTTCTGGGACTAACTCCTCCTCAGTTATGCCTTACCAAAGGCCACGGTAGTTTGTGCCACTTTATACATTTGTGTTATTTTGTCTTTTATTATGATCATTTATTTTTAATTCCCCATTAGCTCATAAATACTTTAAGGGAAGAAATTTTCTTTTGTGTTTTTTTTTCTGGTGCCTACAATATCTCATTTATAACTGAACTGTAAGTGGTGAATATTAAATATTTTTATCTATAATAAATTAGAGGAATCATTAGTTGGGCTATGAATACCATGCTTTGTATTTCTGAAATTTGAGTAAAACTGTGGTGCTCAGAATTTTGACCCTTACTTTCCGGTCAAGTTCAAATTTTTTTTGTCCAAAAATAATGAGCAACCAGTTAATTCAAACTTCTTTCCATCCCACCCCCTCACTATTAGGGCATTAAATGTCTGCTTACTTCTTTGTAATAAACAAACGGATAGAATTTGGGTGCTGGAAACGTGTGACAAAAGAAGGCACTGACACATTCATTCCCAGTGTGTTTTAAAAGGGGAGTTTGCTTTGAGTTGAGGTAGTTGAGAAAGGTTTCACTGAAGAGAGAGATGATGGAAATATAGTTCAGGTATAAAGCGAACAGGATGAACAAACATGAAATAACGACCATGAACTTTCTTTTCCTCCTTTTTAAAAAGAATAGTCATCCCTTTCTCAGTGATCTATAAAAGAAGTTCTTTCACATATCAAGGATCTACATTTAGATAGGTCTGTTTTCAGTTTTTCTATTCTGTTCCATTGGGACATTTGTTTATCCCTGTGTCAGTTGTATACGATTTTAATTACAATAGCATTATTAAACTCTTGATTTCTGGTAGGGCACAGCCCATCTTGACTATTCTTGATTATTCTTGACTTTTTTTCTTCCATATAAATTTTATAATCAGCTTGCATTTTTTCACAAAAACATAAGATTTTGATTATAGGTATTTTAAACCTATAGATCAATATGGGAAGATGTGACATCTTTATGATATTGAGTGTCCCTTTCCATGAACATAGTACTTTTTGTACTTATTTAGATGTTCTTTAACATCTTTTAGTTAGGTTTTATAATCTTCTCTGCAAGGTTCTTATACCTTTTGTCATGTTGATTGTTACATTCATTGTGATTTCTGAAATAATTTGAATTCATTGCTACCATATTATTTTATTCTCTCTGGGTTTTTTCTCACTCTGTCCTTTGCCTGTTTTCCTTTGGATTATTTGAATAGGCACTCTGGTTTTCTGTTCCTTAGTGGGTACCTTAGAAACTTTAACATATTAAACTTAATAAATTTTATATTAATATACTTGTCCTACTCCCAAATAAAAGAGAGATTTTAGAGCATTTTAGTTTCATTCATTCCCTCCCAAATTATATAATTCTATCCATTATTTTATTTTATTATGATTTTTCTAATTCCACAGCTTGGATATTATTTTAATGTTTTACACAGCTATGGTTTATTTAGACTTAAATAACGCAAGCTCAGTAGTTATGGTGCACAGACTTAGTTGCTCCGCGGCATGTGGGATCTTTCCAGACCAGGGCTTGAACCCATGTCCCCTGCATTGACAGGTGGATTCTTAACCACTGCGCCACCAGGGAAGCCCTCTGTTCTCTATTTTATGGCCCCATAATGGGAGCTATGTAACCAAGTTTGGAAAAGCTATGGGATCTCTCACGAAGCTACATAAAAACAGAGGGATTTTAAAAGCTGCTGAGATGTTTGATGTCAGAAGAGGCTACCCAGGTAAAAGGCCAAAAAGAAGAGCCTTCCTTCACAAGAGCATTAGTTCATGAACACATTTGTCCCCTTAGGTAACTCTCACCTGAGATTCTCTTATCTTACTATTGAACGGAAAAGGAGTTTTCCATTCTGAAAACACCTTTATTTTCCCTCTTTCTTGAGGTATATTTTAGTGGATATGGGATTTAAGGTGTTTAATTATTTTCCCCTGAAACTTTAACGTGCTTTTCCATATCTTTGTTGTTGTTGCTGCTGTTAAAATATTATCTGTGAATCTAATTGTCATTTATTTTATTTTTAATCTGCCCTTTCTAATTGTTGTTAGAATTTCTCTTTGTTTTTTGTATTGTACAGTTTAACTATGTTGTATACAGGTTTGGATTTATTTTTATTTATCTTGCTTTGAATTTATTAGATGTCCAGAATCTGAAGATTGATATCTTTCATAAATTCTGGAAAATTCTCAGTCACTACCTCTTCTAATATGTCTTTACCCCATCTTCTCTCTTTATGGACTTCTAATTAGATGTATTTTAGATCTTCTCACTCTATTTTCCACATTTCTCAATCTTTTTTAAAAAATTTTCCACCCTTTACTTTCTCTATGCTGCTTTCTGGTAATTTCTTCAAATCTATCCAGTACACTTGGTAGCTGGATCTAATATGCTGCTCTCTTCATTGCATTTCTAATTCAATTCATTTCTAATATCTATTCCAATTCTAGAAATTGTATAGCTTTTGCAATTTGACTAGACTCTTTTGAAAATCTGTTTCTTCTACACACTTCTAAATTATTTCTTCTTTTCATACACATTTATTTTAGATTCTATTAATATACCTGAATATCTGCTATTTCTCTATATGAAGTTTTTGGATATAATTATGTAGTTCATTGTTCCTGATAATTCTTACTCCTTGTTTTAAAATGTATTTAGAAATTTTTGTTTCTATTGTAGCTCATATTCCTTGGAACTTTATCGCTGGCAATTTTTTGACCTTTGTTTGGTGTAAGTTACTTCACAGATGATTTGCTTTTGCTCTTTCTGATTATCTGGGGACACTAACCCACCAAACCACTTAAAAACTTCAACTTGGAGTTTTCCGTAAAACACATGTAGTGATATTTTTGTTTTAAAACTTGCATGTGAATGGGCTTGTGGATCGGACCTCTCAGGGCAAATATTTCATTTTTTCATTTTTCTCAGTTTATCTGGAGCCAAGGATGACATAGAGCAATTATCCTCTGTATCTTCCTATGTAGAATGGATGTTATTATTCCTGGCTCACCCAATCTTGGTGTTGTCCTTCAAAGATTTTAGCTTTATACAGGTGTTTATTAACTGACCTCCCACCTGGCATGGGCCCATGCTATTTCTCCCATGTAGTCCAATAAAATTCAAGCTTTAGGCCCACAAGAATCAGTAGAATAGCTTCTTCATGGCACTTACATCTGCCTGGAAGTATACTTTTAGCCAACCACTTACTTTTTTATTGGTATCTACACTAAATTGTAAACATCATGAGAGCATGAATATCTCTCCTTTTTGATTCTGTGTCTCCAGTACTTAGAATAGGGTCTAATAGTTGCTAAATACCTACTTGTGGAATGAATGAATGATCATGATAGGCCTCACAACATGATTCCATTTAATCCTCACAACGATCTTATGAAGTAGGCCTCCTGGTTTCCATTTTTCAGTTTGTTTTACAACTGAGACTCCAACGATTTAAGTAATTTTAATGAAACTGTATAGTGGAAAAATGGTAATTAATAGTTGAATCTGGGCCTATCTGGTGGTGTTTCCATGACACCATGCTGCCTCTGGAGACTATGCTTGGCCAACATGTTTGAACTGTCTTTAAGAAGCAGAAACTTCTAACCTCTGGTTTGGGCTTTGAGGATAATCAGCAGGGAGCTATCCAGAGTACTGAACAACCTGCCTCGAAAACTCTTCCAGCTTCAATGGAACGTAGCTCATTCTCAGTCTATGGCCAGTACAGCCTTTGATTGAAGGAAAAATTTCCCTTCTCACTCTGATACTAGCCACTTTACCTCAGCTTATGCCTGCTCATAACAGATCTTTATAATCAGCTGCCTGCACTGATACACACCTAACCTGGACAAAACAAATTCCATATCTGCTGCCTCATTCACGAGCAGACCGTGGCCTAACCCTGTCCTCTCTCTCTTCTTTAATCATGTCTCTGGAAACCAGCCTTATTCCCTGGCCACATTTCTAGAAGCAGCAAAAACTAATCAGAACATATAAAAACATAAACTCCTTCCTTCTAAATATTTGGGGACCAGTTTTGAACATTAGTATGATTTCTTTATTGAATTAAGTACATTGTAAAACCAGACATTTTTTTCTCATTAAATGTACTCTCTACTATAGTAGTCAATTGAATTCACTGTATTAAAAACAAAAAAAGAATCTTTTAGCTGATATTTTTGTTCAACAAAATAAAACCTATCCAGTGATGAAGGTTTCATGAGTTTTTCAGTCCTGGAAATGAAGACAAACACTGCCCTTTAACTCATAAACACAATGAAGGCCCAGAATCTTTTAGCTGATTCTACATAGAAATAATTTTAAGATCTATAAATTTAAGAAAATAATAAAAAGCATCTTTGGCTTTCTGAACTCTTTTTTACTTGTTAAACGTTGTTGATTTAAAATATCACATCTAGTGTTTACAAAAGAGCTCAGTGTGTATCAGAGCATCACATTAATACCTAATCCTCAATTCAGCAATGTATTTTGAGCTTGTAGAGAGTGGTCTAACTCACTTAAGTTCTATGGGCCTTGTTCACATTGTTTGTATAGTGAGGAGAGTAAGACATTGCTTGCCTAATCAAGGGAGAAGACTTTTTTTCTCAGTACAGTTATCACCTCTGGGATGTGTAATTTTTGTGACACTCACTTTCTGAAGGTCAGTAATCAAGCTCATTAAGGGTCTGTGCTGGAAAAATATAAAAGTCAAAGGAGAGCAGCTGGAGTCTAAGCAAGTGGCATGATGCCTGTCATTTGCCTTTTATCTCTTTCTTTTTAAGCTCAAATCTGTCCCTAAATTTTTTCTAATTAACAAAAGCAGAAAATTTCTTAATGTCATGGGGTATGGGGTTGAGAGAGATAATACATAGCTACACATGTTGTGTGAGGGTGTGAAAGTACTTCTTATACCTCTTCATTATGTGCTTGAATGTCATCTAATAAGGAGGGAAAATTAAAGAAAGTGGAGGAAGTTAAAACTATTTCCATAAAGGTTAAAAAATAAGCATATCCATCTATTTATATTTATACAAAACCTCTTCACCACAGCCCTAGGTACCATACTCAGAAAGCACTGTAGTGAAATAAGAAAACAATTCCCAGAGGCACACAGACACACAAAAAGTGAAAGGAAGACAGAAGACTGTAAATTGATTGCTGGTGCTCTCTGCATCTCATGTTGCTGATATCCTACAAATCATCAAAATTGGAACTAGTCTGTTCTGAAATGCAATAGGGCTCAACGTAAGAACTTCCTTCCAGCTAATGTGGACCTACAGCAGTTGTGTCAGTAGCTCTTTTCTAGTTGCCTTGCTCTCTAGCGCCACCTAGCAATCAGTTGACAAAGCGCGGGTGAGGCCTTCGGCCCTCTGACTGCTGTACTGAGGAGAGAGCCTTAGAGATTTCACTGAACAGAGGCATTCAGCCTTAAAGTTAGGAGCAGGTGAAAAATGTCGATTCTTTCCTTCAGTTCCTTGACTTTAAAACCACCCTTAGTTTGAAACAGCCTTTCTCCATGAAAAATGTAAAAGAAAGAACATCAAACAAAATATTCTGTTCAAAAGAGAAAGTGATGAAAAATAGGAAATTAATAAAAGTGAAGATATGAGAAGAGCCCTACATGTGTAAAATTGACACCTTTTTTATAAGCTTCAAGGACCTGATTTATTGTCAAGCAAAAAAGATTTGCATGAAAAGAGTGAGCAAGTGACATATGTAGGTTACTACATAGGCACTTGAGAGAGGGAAAGATGCAGCTCTTACCGTGGCTGATGCTGTAATCTCGGGTTCTTTTCTATCCTTCAGCAGTGCTTGTTAGCAACCTAAAATGGGCCCCCTCAAAATCCAAAGGGTGAGCCAGAGTGCATTTCCCTCTTCAAGCATTTTGTAATACTAATTAACTAATTCCCAGCCACAGGAAGGGAACCTGCAAAGATTCGCCCAAGGCAAACTGCTAACTAAATGGTGACAGATTTCTCAGTTTTCAATTAGGTGAAATGACATATTGGGACAAGGAATAGCCTGACTTTCTAATGATAAGAGTTTTATGAGTTATTCATTCCTGGAAACGAAGAGAAACTCTTGTCCTTTCTCCATTCATAACCAAAACAAGGGCCCAGACCCACTCTTGCCTTCATCAGAGCACACAGATCCTGCTTTTGGCGGTGATGGTTGTGTACGACTGATAGTAAAAGACCTGGTCCAAAAAATCTGCTTTTGAGACTGCTGCTGCTCTACTGAAATGTCTGACAGGACACAGCACGGGGACCAAAGAGAACAACTGGCCTAATTAAATCTGTACAGGCAGCCCTGTGCACTGTTTAGCAGCTCTGACTCCAGCTCGGGCCCCGCCCTGCTCCCTCCTGACTCCAGTGTTTGTGCTTCGAATCTCTTGCTAGCATGGCAACTGTTGCCATGTTTGCAGTAATAAGAAGTGGGTGATGCTGGTGTCTCTGTAATGCTTCAGATATAAGAGCAGAGATTTCTAAATAGATTTCTGAAGAAGCTCTTACAGTGGCACTGCACAGTTTAACAGGTTTAATTCCTCATAGATTTTTTTTCTTCTTTTCACCTTTACCATCTTCCAGGTAGACTGAATCTAACCCTCATACAATGCAAAAACTGCAACATCCTTCTTTTGCTTGCCAGTATTTGAAACAGGAAATTTCTCATTAGAGAAGACACTTCACAAATCATTGTTTCTTATTATCTCCTTGAAAACCATGAGATTGAGTTTTTCTTAGTATTTAGGTAAGCAGTTAAGACAGCCTGAATAAATCATGAACCCAGGGAAAAAAGGTATTAACCAAAGTGGAATGAAAAACATCTATCATTAATATTTTTGATATTGTCTGAGCATTTTCTATTAATGAGCAGGTGTTTTAAAGGCCTCAATTGCAAAAAAAAAAAATACCAAGAATGCACTAATGGAATATGTTTATTACCTTTTTAATCCTTTTCCAAAGAGACAGCAAAAAAAAAAAAATTAAATCCTCTATATTTGGCATTAATCAGGGACCTATTTGCCAACCAGCGTTAATGGCCCCCCTGCACGTCACTGGATGCCAATACAGCCTAGGACCTAGGAGACAGATGTCAGAGATGAAGCCATGTGCACTGATGACAATGTTAACCTGGTCAAAAAAGCAAGAGAAGACACATTGCGTGTTTTGATCACTTACTGTGTTCCAGACACTATTACACATTTTTTTGTATGCCAGTCAGATCATTGACTTATCACAACTCTTCTACAAGTTAGGAGTTATTTATCAGTATTCTACAAATGAGAAAACTGGAGCACAGAAAGGATAAATGACCTTCCCAAGGCTTTGCAACTAGTAAACAGCAGGGCCAAGATTGAGCGTAGATCAGCCTGACTCCAAAGCTTATAATCTTTTCACTACTTGCCGAGCTGCTGCAGTGTGAGACAGAGGGCTGCCCTCATACTAATCAACCCTGTGGCGTGGGCAAGTCCCTTCCCACCCTGGGTTTCAGGGATTATTCTGAGGCATGTGAACTGGACCTTGCTACTCAAGGTGTGGCCCACAGACCACCAGCTTCAGCATCACCTAGGCGCTTGTTAGAAATTAAGACTCCTAGGGGCCACACAGGCCTACTGAACCATAATCTGTGTTTTCAAGATTTTAACACGTGACTTGTGAATGTACATTAAAATTTAAGAAGCACAGGACTTGCCAATCTCTGTGGACACTTCTAGCTCTAGTATATTTAGAATGTTGTCCCCATTGTCTCTATATTTCTAGATCCTACCCCTTCTTCAAGGTTGCATCACCTCTCCCTACAAGCATTCCTAATTCCATCCTTACACTTGATGGAAAGAGTTTTCTCTCTTCTAAGAAAAGTTTCATTTACCTTACCTCACTTTCTACTTAGTATCATGTCTATGTTGTGTAAGTTCCTTGAGGGGGATACCCAACCATGTGAAATAATTTTATACTTGCAATACCAACTGGCATAGTCCATTACACTAAAGAAAATATGTTGAAAGAAATGTTGAATGAATCATTATCTGAATTTTGTTACAGATATCATATAGTGCTCCAGTTGCAAGATCCCCGTATTATCCGTTATCCATTATCCATATGTCAAGGCAATCATGTTCCAACTTGCAAACAGCACACACAAGAGCAGTTTTCAAACTTCCTCACCCCACCTCCACCTTCTTAGCACACAGATACATGGAAGAGTCAATGAAGGCCAAGCTCAGCTCCAAAATCTCTTCTTCTTGGAAGTCTCCCTGGATGCCTTCAATTGGCTAGATACACATCATGTTTGTTGCCATCTTATCCCATGCATATCCCATCAGAGTCAGAAACTATATTATAATAATTATAATTATTTCAGTTGCCCCCCTACACACAGACACACATAGTAAGTGGTAGGTACATGTATCTTAAATGAATGAATGAATGGCTCGGTCAATGCAAACCTTTTGACTGACTCTAAAGTCTACTTTTTGTTCCACATTAGGGTCCATTGAAACTAAGAACATGGAGAAGCACAGTTCTGTGGTGAGATTTAAGCACTTGTTTTAGCCACACTGGCAATCCCTAACAATACAGCACTTTAATTTAGTGTCACATGAGCTAGTCATCCAGGCACACGAGCCCTGATGCATAGGAACTTGAGTGCCTTTTAGACACCCCAAGGTTGAAAATCGAAGGTCTGTTTGTTTTCTTTCCTGTCTCAGTAAGTCAATCATCCATTTTACATAGTGCCTGCATCATACCAGGAGTTTTCTAGGAATTGGAGAAGTCAAAAAGAGTACATAGTACAATTTTTCCTCCCTTTAAGTAGTCTAGTATGGAATATAGACCCCAAATGTATTTATAATACAATGTGATTATACAGTATAAGAGTCTTGGGTCATGTAAACACAGAGGGAGGTATTTATGAGAGTGAGGAGAGACATACCATTGGCCTTGAGGTATGTCCAGCAGGTTGCCCATTTGTCCTTCTCTGGAAATGACAGTGAATTAGAGAGTAAGAAGAACACTAGCTATGGATTGCCAGGCAATGAATCTATACTGAAGAGGAGAGACACTGAAAACATAGGATAAAATAAGGAAAGCTGGTGGGGCACAGACTCATTAGTGACACATGGTATAAATTTAAACAGAATTTATGGGAAATTTGTTACCAGATGACAGAGAAGGAAGACCCTGAGCTCACCTCCCCCCATGAACACACCAAAATTACAAGTACTTACAGAGTAACTTTCTATGAGAATAACCTGAAGACTAGCAGAGAAGGTTTTCCACAACTAAAAATATAAAGAAGGAAGCATAATGAGAGAGGTAGGAGGGGTGGAGACATGGTATAGTGAAGACTCATACCCTCAGGTAACTGACTGACAAACAGGAGGATAATCACGATTGCAGAGGTTCTCCTCAAGGAGCAAGGGGTCCAAGCTCCATACCGGGTTCCCCAGCCCAGGAGTCCTACACTGGGAGATGAACCCCAGAATGTCTTATTTTGAAGGCCAGTGGGGCTTGCATATGGGAGAGCCAGAGGGCTATAGAAAACACACTCTACTCTTAAAGGGCATGTGCAAAATCGCACATACTCCAAGTCCCAGTGCAGAGGCAGTAATTTAAAAGGAACCTGGGTCAGACCCACTTGCTGATCTTGGAGAACCTCCCAGAGGGGCAGGAAGCAACTGGGACTCCTCCATGAGGACATAGATGCAGGCAGCTGCTGTTTTTCAAAGCTTATTCTACCACGAGGACAGTGGTGCTGTCAAGTGGAGTCTTCCCACTAGCCTATTAGCTCTGGGTTTACCAGCAGGTCAGCACTAGGCCTGGGACCCTCCAGGCCACACAGTCAGCTACACTGGGACTCTGCCCTGCCCACCAGTGGGCTGGCAGCCAAGAGGGCTGAGTGCTAGCCCCACCTACCAGTGCACCCAGAGTAGTCAGCCACATCACAACAAAACAGCCCATGCAGCCCACATAGAGGGCACCCTTAGAACATTAGAGGGGAATATGCTGCTCAGCCTCATAGGATGTCTCACACATAAGGCCACTTCTCCAAGATTAGGAAATTTAACTGAGCTACCTAATGCATAGAAATAAACACAGAGGATTAGGCAAAATGAGGAGATGAGGAATATGTTCCAAACAAGGGAACAAGACGAAACCTCAGAAAAAGAAAAAAACAAAGTGGAGATAAGCAATCTACCTGGTAAGGAATAGAAGGTAATAATCAAGAATTCAAGGTAATTATGCTCAATGAATTTGGGAGAAGAATGAATGAACATGGTGAGAAGTTTAATATAAAGTTAGAAAATATAACGAAGAACCAAACAGAGCTGAAGAATACAATAACTGAAGACAAAAATCCACTAGAAGGGATCAAAAGTAGATCAGATGATAGAGAGGAATGGATCAGTGAACTGGAGGAAAGAGTAGTGAAAATCATCCCAACTCCACAGAAATGAAAAAAGAATTTTTTAAAATAAGAATAGTTTAAGAGACCTCTGGGACATCAAGCATACTAACATTCACATTACAGGAGTCCCAGAAGTAGAAGAGAGAGAGAAAGAGGCAGAGAACTTATTTGAAGAAATAATAGCTGAAAACTTCCCTAAGCTGGGAAAGGAAACAGACATCTAAGTCCAGAAAGCACTGAGATTTCCAAACAAGGTGAGCACAAAGAGATCCACACCAAGACACATTATAGTTAAAATAGCAAAAATTAAAGGTAAAGAGAGAATCTTAAAAGAAACAAGGGAAAAGCAACTAGTGACATACAAGAGAACTCCCATAAAATTATCAGCTGACTTTTCAGTGGAAACTTTGCAAGCCAGAAGGAAACAGCATAACAAATTCAAAGTGATGAAAGGAAAAAGGCCTGCAACCAAGAATACTCTACCCATCAAGGCTATCATTCAGACTTGAAAAAGAGATAAAGAACTTTACAGAATAGCGAAAGCTAGAAAGAGTTCAGCACCACTAAACTGGCTTTACAAGAAATGTTAAAGGAACTTCTCTAAGCAGAAAAGACAAGACTACAACTAGAAATATGAAAATTATGAAAGGAAAAGATCTCATTGGCAAAGCAAGCATATAGTGAAAGTAGTAGATCAACCACTTATAAAGCTAGTAGAGGGGTTAAAAGAGAAAAGTAGTAAAATTATCAATATTCACAGTAAGTAGTTAAGGGATACACAAAACAAAAATGTGATGTCAAAAACATTAAACATTGGCCAGGGAAGAAAAAAGGTAGGGTTGTTAGAATGCATTCAAACTTAAGAGATCATCAACTTAAAATAATCACCTATATATATAGGTTGTTATATATGAACCCCATTATAACTATAAATCAAAAGCTTATAATAGATACACACACAAAAAAAGACAGAGGAATCCAAACATAACTAAAGATACTTATCAAATCACAAGGTAAGAGAACAAAAGAATCAAACAAAAATGGGCTACAAAAACAATCAAAAAACAAAATGAAAATAAGTACATACTTATACATAATTACTTTACATGTAAATAGACCAATGCTCCAATCAAAAGACATAGAGTGGCTGATCATGTACAAAATCAAGACCCATATATATGCTGCATAAAGACCTCACTTCAAATATAAAAACACACACAGACTGAAAGTGAGTGATAGAAAAAGGTATTCCATGCAAATGGAAATAAAAAGCTGGTGTACCAATATTTATATCAGACAAAATAGACTTTAAAACAAAGACTATAACAAGAGACAAAAAGTACAGTACATACTCAAGGTGTCAATCCAACAAGAAGATATAACAATTGTAAATATATATGCACCCAACATAGGAGCACCTAATTACATAAAGCAAATATTAACAAACAAAGGAAAAAGTTGACAGGAACACAATACTAGAAGACTCTAACACCCCATTTACATCAATGGACAGATCATCCAGACAGAAAATCAATAAGGAAACATTGGCTTTAAACAGCATATTAGACCAGATGGATTTAATATATATATATAAATAACATTCTATCTAAAAGCAGCAGAATACACATTATTTTCAAGTACATATGGAACACTCTCCAAGATAGATCACATGCTAGGCTACAAGATAAGTATCAGTAAATTTAAGAAGATTGAAATCATATCAAGCATCTTTTCTAACCACAAAGGTAAGACATGAGAAATCAACTTTAAAAAAAAGCCTGCAAAAGAAAGAAAGAAAAAAATACATGTGGAGGCGAAACAATATGCTACTAAAGAACCAATGGGTCACTGAAGAAATCAAAGAGGAAATCAAAAAATGCACAGAGAAAAATAAAAATGGAAACACAATGATCTATGGGACACAGCAAAAACTGTTCTAAGAGAGAAGTTTATAGCAACACAAGCCTACTTCAGGAAACCAAAAAAATCTCAAATAACCTAAACTTACACCTAAAGAAACTAGAAAAAGAAGAACAAACTAATCCCAAAGTTAGTAGAAGGAAGGAAATGATAAAGATCAGAGCAGAAATAAGTGAAATAGACAGTTAAAAATGGAGAATATCAGTGAAACTAGGAGCTGGTTCTTTAACAAGATAAACATAATTGATAAACCTTTAGCCAAATTCATCAAAGAGAGAGGGTCCAAATAAAATCAGAAATGAAAGAGAAGTCACAACCAACACCACAGAATTACAAACAATTATACACCAATAAAATGGACAACCTAGAAGAAATGGCTAAACTAGAAATGTACAATCTCCTAGAAATGTACTAAATCAGGAATAAATAGAAAATATGAACAGATTAATTAACAGTAATGAAATTGAATCAGTAATGAAAAAAACTCCCATCAAACAAAGTTCAGGACCAGATGACCAGATGACTTCACAGGTGAATTCTACCAAACATTTAAAGAAGGGTTAACACCTATCTTGCTCAAACACTTCCAAAAAAATTGAAGATGAAGGAGTGTTCCTTATTCTACAAGGCCAGCATCACCCTGATACGAAAACCATACAAAGACACCAAAAAAAAAAGAAACTTACAGGCCAATATCACTAATGAACATAGGGGCAAAAATTCTCAACATTAGCAAACTGAATTCAACAACACATTAAAAGGATCATATGCCAAGATCAAATGGAATTTATCCCAAGGATGCGAGGGTGGTTCATAACTGCAAATCAACCAATGTGATATACCACATTAACAAACTGAAGAATAAAAATCACATGATCATCTCAATAGATGCAGAAGAAGCTTTGACAGAATTCAACTTCCATTTATGATAAAAACTGTAAACAAAGTGGATACAGAGAGAATATACCTCAACATAATATGTGACAAACCTATGGCCAATGTCATACTCAACAGGAAAAAGCTGAAATCATTTTCTTCTGTGATCAGGAACAAGACAAGGATGCTCACTCTCTCCACTTTTATTCAACATAGTATTGGAAGTCCTAGCCACAGCAATCACACAAGAAAAGCAAATAAAAGGAATCCAAATTGGAAGGAAGAAGTAAAACTGTCACTGTTTACATATGATATGATATTATATATAGGAAATCCTAAAGATGACACCAAAAAACTATTAGAACTAATAAATGAATTCAGTAAAGTTGCAGGAGAAAAATTAATATACAGAAATCTGTTGCATTTCTATACACTAACAACAAACTATCAATTAAGAGAAATTAAGGGGAAAATTCCATTTACAATTGCATCAAAAAGAATAAAATACCTAGGAATAAATCTAACCAAGGAAGTAAAAGACTTGTACTTGGAAAACTATAAGACATTGATGAAAAAAAACTGAAGATAACACAGACAAATGGAAATATATTCTGTGCTTATGGATTGGAAGAATTAATGTTTTTAAAATGACCATACTCCCCAAGGCAATCTACATATTCAATGCATTCTTTATCAAAATTCCAATGGCATTTTTCACAGAATTAGATAACATAATTCTAAAATGTGTATGGAACCACAAAAGACTCCAATTAGCCAAAACAATCTTGAAAAAGAAGAACAAAGCTGGAGGTATCACATACCCTTATTTCAAACTATACTACAAAGCTACAATAATCAAAACAGGATAGTACTGACACAAAAACAGACACATAGAGCAACGGAACAGAATAGAGAGCCCAGAAATAAACTCACACTTATGTGGTCAATTAATCTATGACAAAGGAGGCAAGAATATACAATGGGGAAAAGACAGCCTTTTCAATAAATGATGTTGGGGAAAGTGGACTGCTACATGCAAAAGAATCAAACTGAACTACTTTCTCACACCATGTTAAAAAATAAACTCAAAATGGGTTAAAGACTTAAATGTAAGGCCTGAAACCATATAACTCATTGAAGAAAACATAGGTAGTATGGATTTTGACATTGGCCTTAGCAAGAAGTTTTTGGATCTGTCTCCTCAGGAGAGAGACGCAAAAGCAAAAATAAATAAATAGGACCACATCAAACTAAAAACCTTTTGCATAGTGAAGGAAACTATCAACAAAATGAAAATACAACCTACTGAATGGGAGAAGATATTTTCAAACAGTGTATTTGATAAGGGCTTAATGTCCAAAATATACAAAGAACTTATACAACTCATTATCAAAAAAACAAACAATCCAATTTTTAAAAAATGAGCAGAGGACCTGAATAGACATTTTTCCAAAGAAGACATACAGATGGCCAACAGACACATGGAAAGATGTTCAACATCAACTAATCACCAGCTAAATGCAAATCAAAACCACAATGAGATACCACCTCACGCCTGTCAGAATGGTTATTATCAAAAAGACAACAAATAACAAGTGTTGGTAGGATGTGAAGAAAGGGGAACCCTTGTGCACTATTGATGGGAATGTCAATTGGTACAGCCACTATGGAAAACAATACTGAGGATCCTCAAAAACTTAAGAGTAGAACTACCACACAATTCAGCAATTTCATTTCTGAGTATTCACCTGAAGAAAACAAAAACACTAATTCGAAAAGATATATGAACCTCTGTGTTCATTGCAACATTATTTACAAAAGCCAAGGTGGGGAAGCAACCAAAGTGTCCATCGAAAGATGAATGGAAGAAGACATGGTATATATACACAATGGCATATTACTCAGCCATTAGCTTTCTGCTCACACTAACATATCAAATAGGAAAGCTTTCAACTGAAGGTAACAGAAAACTCAGTGATAGCTGTTTAATAAAATAGGGGCTCGTTTTTCACACATAACAGGAAGTCTGGAAGGAGATAGTTATGGGCAATGGTACTGCTGCTTGATGGGCTTTAGAAGACCCAGGCTAATTTTTTTCTCCTTCATCATTTTCAGCATATTGATCTGTCTTTTTCATGTTTGTAGGTGCTTGGTCACAAAATGACTGCAACAGCTCCAGGCATCATGTCTTCATTTAAAACAGACTTAGGGAGCTAGCATGTACCAGCATGGTTTTCTGTCCTATATACTTTTAGCAGGAAATCAATAGCCTTCTGGGAATATCAACTGCAAGTTAATGGTCAGAACCTGGCATGGAACAGGTGTCAGGTAGAAGAGAGGCTCAGGAGGAAGGGGATGATTTGCTGATAACAGAAATGGAAGTTGGTGTGCTATGCTAGAAAAGGGCAAGCATCTTGGAGCCAGAGATATCTGTGTCAAATCCTGGTTCTGCCTCCTAAGCACAGTGTGAACTTGGGCCTGAGCTTATTAAAATAGTTATCATGACATTACCTTGCCTGGTTTTTGCAAGGATTGGAGAAAATACTTATAAAACACTTCAAATCATCCCTGGGAAGTTTGTGTTGTTTGTTTTAAACTAGAGCTAATTGTCCACTACTTCATAGCTCTACCCAGAGATGTATAAACACCATTCTGAGGCTGAGAAGAGAAAACTTCTGTCTGCCAGGAATTCAGAATCTTAATCCAGGCACTCTTTTCTCCTTTTTATCACTTATTCTCTTTGAGATAGTAGAATACTCCTTTTTTCTCATTAAATAGCAGCTTTACCCATAAATTTCTCATAGCTTGCCCTGACCCATCTACACTACTTGTTTGTCATATTCAACATCGTTGACCATTTCCTAGTCAAGCTGCCATTTGGATTAAAGTCAGGGTTTCTGGATGTTTTCTATCCAATAGCTATTTGCATGAAAATGACAGAAATCAGGGGAAATGACTTTCAAGGATTTCAATTTTTCTTTCTTTGTAATCCCTGAAAAGAAAACTGTAGTTAATTGTAAATGTGTCTGCTAAATGCTAGAGTGCTACATGAAAATGGAAAAGATTTAAAATGCTTTAGAAACAACACATCTAAATATACTGTTTTTACCCAAATGAGCATTTTTCATTCTGTAAAAGAAAAAAAAAATCCTTTTATCTTTCAGGACAACATGAGCCTTATACATTTTTCTTCAACAATATTTTACCAAATCAACATAGAGAAAACAAATTATGGAATCATAAAATAAGTAAAATAAAAATTGATGACAGGGCTTCCCTGGTGGCGCAGTGGTTGAGAGTCCGCTTGCCGATGCAGGGGACACAGGTTCATGCCCCGGTCCGGGAAGATCCCACATGCCGCAGAGCGGCTAGGCCCGTGAGCCATGGCCACTGAGCCTGCGCGTCCAGAGCCTGTGCTCTGCAACGGAAGAGGCCACAACAGTGAGAGGCCCGTGTACCGCAAAAAAAAAAAAAAAAAATGATGACAAAACACCATGTTAAAATGTTGGTTGTTGTTTTTGACACATGACATATGTTAAGGAATAGAGTACTTCACTGTGAAAGGTACCTGTGAAGTACTCTCTGGTACTGAGTGATTTGAACTTCATTTTTTTAAACAACTTTTCTGTTGCTTGTGTATTCTTTGGCTATTTTCCTTCTATTTTAAAGGGCGGACAGTTCTGAGTTTAAAGACTACTTAGAAAAGTTAAACTACCTTATTCACCTCCAGATTTTTACTTCCTGAGATCTTTAGCATGAAGGGCAATAAATTACCATCCTTTTCTTATATCTGGACGGAAGGAGAAAAGTGAGATGATTGAAATATTATCAAGTTTCTTGTATTTTTTTTCAATTACTGACCACTGAATTAGGCCAGCACCTTACACTATAGTTTGTCCTAAAGATCTATGTGTTACATTTGTTTAAATAAACTCCTCTTTATCTTAGAGAAACAGACATAGGAACTTGAACAGTGTATAAACTTTAATTGAATATGGCTAGAATTGAAAAATTCATGGAATTAATCAGTTAACTCACAAATATGTGTTGGGCTCCTACTAGGTACACAGAACTACATCTGGCCCTACCCAGAGAGCCTCCAATATTTTGATAGCTAGACTTGTATACAAACTCTTGGCAAATTGAATACATTATCATTTGTTCTTTCCTACCTCTTTGTCTTTCCCTTTTTTCTTTATTTAAAGGATTAACAATATTTTACACATTGATGAGAAAATCCCAATGAGTATGTCATGTTCCCTATTTCTCTAGCCCCTTCATTTCCAGGGCTAGATTCTGTTGCTTTTTCTCTAGGTTGTTCCACTGGAGATGCATTCATCTAACATTTACTAAGCACCTAGTATGTGCCAGATTCCGTAATGGATATTGGGGATACAAATATGGATAACATATCTCCCTAGCCCTGAGAGAATGCAGTCTAGTGGGGAGGTCAGAGAAACCAACAGGAAGCTAAGTACTGAACCAGGTGTGGAATGCCCTGGGAGTCTGGGGAAGGTCAGAGGAGGCTTCCTGAAGCCAATGCTATTTAACTTGAATTTGGGGGAATCAGCCAAGCAGAGGAAGGGAGGAAAGGTATACTAGGGAAAGGAAGCAATAGGGGCAAAATTAGCTAGATGAGAACCAGTGTGATGCATTTAGGAGATAGCAAAGAGCTGGGTGTAACTAGAGCAGAAGAGATTCATGGAGATTTAGTGAGCAGAAGTAGAAATAAGAGAAGAACATGGAGACAAAGGAGTTCAGTATCCAAGGAATATTGGAAGGAAGAGAACAGCTTTCCTTTATGTAGTTTCCCATCCAGTCACTAAGACCTCAGACTTTGCATCCAGACAGCATGTAAGGCTTTGGATGGGACTAGATACAGCAACCAGTAGTCTTTGTTGAGACTGCACTAAAGCATGTCTCTAAATTCCACGTGACTCCTAGTGAGCATGATTTCTGCAACTGTGAATAGAATGGGTCATTGGAGAGACTCAGGTGGGTAGAGAAAAGGTGGTAATATAGATGAGACATCAGTGACAGAGACACAGTAAAGCTCCACCATGAACCCAAGAATGGCCCCTGGGACTATGCACACCAGATGGCACTACAGGGGTGGCTCTTGACACTCAGCTAATTGATGACACCATGCACATGATCATCTGTTTATGAGGCTGTCTCTTTAAATGGTGAGGACAGTGAAATAAAGATGTAAGGATCCAGGCATCATGATTTAAAAAAGAAAAAGAAAGAAATTAACTTACCCAAAGGTTTCACAACCTGTAGTTTGCTTATCCCTACATTGAAAGGTGGATGATGAAACTGAGACCTACTGAGGTAACTGCCCAGCATCTCAGCCGTATGCCTTATTCCTCTTTACATGTGTCTCCACTCCCATCTGCCTCCATCCTTCAATGACTAGAGTAGCTCCTGGCACATGGTAATTCCTCATCAAAAGTTCATTGAGTGAAAGAACCAGCACCTACCCACTGACAGAGTGCTATTTATACTGTTCCACGTTCCCTGTTGGGAACTTCATACTTTGTCCTTCAAAATGGGCATGCCACTGCTGCAGGCCTCACTCCACAAGGAAAATTTCTCTCTTACAAAGCCCTACGACTGGGCAGACTGCGTGCACCCAAAGTTGGCCTTTTCTGCCTCTCACCTGGGAAAATGGCTCATCATGGAAAGCCATAGATGACTTTTGCCATCTTCTGAGCATTACTCATGACAAGACACTAGAAGAAGAAAACACTCTTGACTCTTTAAAGTTGACGCTAGTTTGTGATGGTTAACACAGGCTTTGTCAAAGGATTTTGTTGTTAGATCAACCGAGCACATGGGTTCCTCTCCCAATATGTTGACTGGCCTGAGATCACAACTCAGGTGCCTGAGACGAGGAATTGGCTGTAGAGAAAGAGTTGGCGTGACCCAGAGGGCCACACGTGCTTTTCCGGTTCATTCACTCAGCTGACGTTTATTGAGCACTTCTAGTGGGATTTGGGAATGTACTTGACTAAGACCCCATCCTTTCTCTCAATGAACAAATAATTTTAACCCAGTGAACTAAGTGCTCTCGTCAGAGTGAGTCCGTGGAAAGGTGGAGACACAAGGGCACTGCCAGGAGTTGAGAACCTGATGGTGACTCTCTTGCAATGTTCCCTCAGGAGAAAAGGTTTGTTCAATAGGCACATGCCTCTTCAGCATCCTCCACATCTGCAGAGAATTTTGCATTCTCACTGCAAGAGTAATTCCTTTTCCGTTCCTCCCTCTTCCTTCTTCTTTTCTTCCCCCTTTTTCTCTAACCAAACCTAAGCAAGTCTGCATTATCCAGAGGCAGCTGGTGCTACAATGGAAGAATGTTAAATGTTTAACATCTTGTCACTTGCAAAACTGATGGAGTCATCCTTTTTGTTTCAGAGTTTCATGTTTAGGGGTTGAAAAGCTAGATTGATGAGCATTACCAGAGAGAAATATTTTTTGAGAAGTGAAGCTGATGACACGTTACTTTACAGTTTAGTGAAATTCAGCAAATCTAATTCTATTATCCTGTCAAAGCCCCACAAAAGGGAGACCTGAAAGCACATTTAAGATGAATCTTTAAAGATTTCGGAAGCCACAACCACATCTGCAAAAAATCAGATGCATCTGGTGCTGACAGACCTTTGTTTTTTGATAGACTAAAGGGAGTAAATAATCTTCCAACAACTAATTAAGTTTAAATAAAATTATCTTGGTGATACAGCACCTGCCTCTTCTGCCTTGAAAAGACTGTCAAGCAGTAAACCATAACCATGGCTTCTTTTTTTAATTCAAAGGCTTTTCAAAGTTTACATGGCCAGATTTGCCCAGGCACACCAAAACAGAAGTTTCCTTTATGAATCAGAGAACAGAGTACTGAAAAACAGATTTTACAGAGCACCTAAAGCCAGATCACTTAGGCCCTTGTTTATTTTCACAATCAAGTATGAGATACAGTCTAATAAATGCATTCTTACCAAAATGTCAGGAGTGATTGTTTTAAAGCATTTATTCACAGCTCTATGTTTTTGTTTGAGGTTCACTAGCTGACAAACTGAAAGGGCTTTATCATGCTTTTGACAATTGGTGTGACTGTGTACATACTTGTACTGAAATGTTCGTTATTAAGTCCCAGAGAAACATTGACGTGAAGGTTCCTCTTAATAGAAATAGACTTTTTCTCTTTCTGCTATTTAATAATCATTCATTAAAGAAGGAAATTCTCAATAGAATTTATTGAGAACTTACTATGGACTGTACATACATTATCTAATTTAATATTCCCAGCTACTTTGCAAGGTAGAAATGTATCTCCATTTTGAAGATGACAAAGCTTGTCAAAACAGGAAATATGCCCTGAGATGGTAAATAGGGAAGCTTGGGTTGACCTCAGTCTGACTAATCTGACTAATCCCAAAGCTCGTATGTGCTCTTTCCAGGACAGCATAAGAAATTCTCTTTGGAACTCATGATGAAAACAAACTCATGGCTATGGTTTAAAATGTGAGAGGGATGTCCCAGGTTGAATTGTGTCCCCCAAGAAGATATGTTGAAGTCTTAACCCTCAGTACCTCAAAATGTGATCTTATTTAGAAATAGGGTTGTTGCAGATGTAATAAGTTAAGGTGAAGTCACACCGGAGTATGGTGGGCCCTTCATCCAAAATGAGTTGTGTTGGTATAAGAAGAGGAGAGAGAGACGCACAGGGGAATGTCATGTGAAGACAGTGAGGTAGAGGTGGTGGCATCTACAAGCCAGGAACACTGAGAATTGCCAGCTATCACCAGAAGCTGGAGACAGGCATGGAACAGACTCCCTCCGAGCCCTCAGAAGGAACAAACCCTCCCAACACCTTGATTTTGGACCTCTAGCCTCCAGAACTGTGAGAAAATTAATCTCTGTTATTTTAAGCTGTCTAGTTTGTGGAACTATGTTACAGCAGCCCTAGGAAACTAACACAGGGTATAATAGAGCTACAGCAGGACCAGCCTGAGACTTGACGTTAGGTGGATGCCCTGCATGAGAAGTAACAGTCACTTATTTTTCCTTCATCATTTGTGATTGTACAGAAAACCCACCCCTAACCCAGGATGAGAATTGAAAAACATCCTTTTGGTGAGTTCTCAGAGAAAAAAGTATGACTAACCAAAGTTATGGTTAACCTGTAACATTTTATAACACCCATACATGTCCCAAGGACACTGGGAGAGGAGGTGTTTTAACTGAAGTTTCACCGGTGCCTTTCTGATGGTTGATGTTTGCAGCCCGTCCTACAAGAGGCACAAGCGAAGGCCTAACTAGGGCAGGGGTCAAGAAGAGATTGCAGGTAATTGAGGTCAGACACAACTGAGGTCAGGCAGGTGACTGACATCCGATGTTGCCAAACTAAGGGGATCAAGGTTTGAGGCGGGCAGAGACAACAGGTGAGGACTGGAAACTGAACACTGATGGAAATTACATTAAATTAAAAGCTTCATCTGACAAGGACATTCGAGCTAGGTCAAACAGTAAATACAGAATCTAAGGTAAGTCTGAGGTTTTCATGTTCAGAAATCTAGTCTCCCTCAACTGGCTCTTTCTTTAGTCTGGAGATCTTTGGTTCTTAAAAGAACTGTACCCCTACCCATGCTAGCCTAATGCCCAGTGCAGCTAGTTTACCTCCTTAGTTCCCTCAAGATGCTGATATCTGACTCAGCAGAGAAGGAGGAATTTGCCTTCTGTGGAAAATGTGAATGGAGAGTACAAAGTACTGATGTCCTTAGGAACCTCATGGAGAGGAGGGAGAGATCATCCACCTAACCCTTGATGAAGTCGTCCTCTGGGCATCTTTGAGCCAGAACTAGTCTAAGAATGTAAACTTCAAGTGCAAATCATCCATAGCTATACTTTTTACTAGTGATAACTTTGGTATTTCAAGATCTTTAAAAATCTGGCCATTTCTTTGTTCTAAAATGTCCCATTAGCCAGAAAAAATTAGCTAAGGTTAAGACTAGTCAGTGAATGCTGCTGTCCACTCATTCATTCACTTGTTTGGCTGAGCATATTTGCTGGAATGGGGAGGGGGTTCCTAACTTCCAGATGTTTTGATAAATGCTGGTTCCTGACTTAAGATGATAACAGTTCAGTCAGGAAGGCATTATCAAATCCATAGAATACAATACAATAAGTGCCTGTAATCAAGAGAGCAAGTGCTTCCACTGTGGGGATTCCTGTGTGAGGGAAACCATGAGAAAGTTTTTTGCAGGCGAAGCCTCTATGAGGCAGGCAGCAGCAGGGTGGAGAAGTAGACCTGGTCTGTGCTGGGGACCTGAGCCATGGGGCCTCGGCAGAAGGTAGCATGCTCAGCCTTATTTTATAGGAAGATCATTTCCACAGCTCTGCTGTGGCCTCGAGGTGGGGAAGGGGCTGCCTAGTGGCAGAGGAAATTAGTTATAATATTGTCCTAATCAGGCTTTAGTTAATCTTGCTGGGTTTAAAAGAGGAACGACAAGACTTGGGGAGTATTGCAGGTTACAAATAACATGGTGCCTATTTAATATACGAAGATGGCGTTACGTATTCCCAATCACTAATTCAAACATTTTATTTCTCCAGTACTAATAAGGGATATGTGCCCTCCATATCTACACTCGTTTTCCATCCATTATTATGACAGGTTAAGTCAGCTTATTCCTGGGATTTTCCAGTGTTAGAATATTCTTAGACAATATATCCTTACTGACAATTCACACAAATGATCTCAGTAATTGTTAACCACACGATAGACAATATTTTCTTTAGCAATCTCTCTCCAAATGTGACAGAAGTCTAAAAGAAATATCTGCAGTGCATGTTCCCATAAGTAGAATTATAGGAAACACCGATAACAATTCAAAACAGAAACACCATTGTCTCCAGCTCTGTTGATGTAGATTACTCATAGCATGTCCCCATTTGAGCAGATGCGATTCATTACAATGTATCACAGGAATCATTCTCCACACCTGTGGGCACTTTTCAGGCGCAATGTATCTGTAGGGGTAATTCTTTTAAAGGAGGTTAATAACGTTAATCCCATTTTACAGATGGGAATAAAAGCAACTGGTTTATCATATTTTCTCAGGTCAGCTAGTAAATCAGTGCCTCATTAACATTCATTAGAATTTTCACTCCATTTAATTTCAAACTAAGCTCCTTCCCTAAGGCACTTAATTAGTATCAAGAATTTTCTGGCATTTACTCCACACTGATACTCATGTAAATTGAGCCCATATATGAGCAAGGCACTGGGTTAGTGGTACAAGACCTTCCAGGAAATAGTGAGTGGGAGAGCTGAGCCAGCCTGCAGAAAATAGGATCAGTGTAGGGGGTAACCTTTAATAACAATAGCTAGCAATAGTGATATTTATGGAGCGTTCCATATGTGTGGACCCTGGGTTGAACATTATTTATGATCTGTTGTTTTTAACTCTTAGTGGCCACCTCAATTCGACCCCATTTTTAAAATGAAGAAATGGAGGCTCAGAGAGTGACTTGTGTAAGGAATACTCTAAGTAGAAAAAGGATTTGAGACTATACCATCTGAGGCCAGATTTCATGGTCTCAGTCACTAAGCCAGAAGTTCTCAAATTTTAGTGTTCATCAGAATCATCTGAAAGGCTTCTTAAAGCACAAATTGTCAGAGTTTATGCTTGGGTATGTATGATGCAGGGCCAAAATTTTGCATTTCTAATCAGTTCCCAGGGATGCTGAGGCTGATGATCCAGATACCACAATTTGAGAACCACTGCTTTAAGCAATACTTAGTGTAATCATCTTTGACTGTGTTCAGCACAGAGTGGGAAGCCATTCAAAGTTTTTAGGCAAGTCATGACCTGGCCAGAGTTCTGCTTTTAAAAGATTAGTCTGGCAGCTCTGTATAGGGTACTAGAGGACAGATGGCAAACCAGGAGTTTTCCATGTCAGGCAAGTAAAAACAGAGAGAGAGTAATAGATGTGAGGAAGCATTACCTCAGTGGAGTGGAGTGAGAGGACTTGCTGACTGATTGAGGGAAAAGGAGTCATCAGACGTGACCCTCGGCTTTTTGGTCTGAGTGGTTAGAAGAATTGTTGCACTGTTACTAGAAACTGAGAGGACAGAGGGAGATCTACCTTCTAGTGTATTTCATCTGTTTCCATATAGTTTCCTACCATTTGCTGTCTTTATTTACTCTTTTTATTTATGAGATTTCCAAAGCATTTTCCTTCCCTTTACCTGAGGGACCAATGTATCCAAAGTGCACCTGTAGGCTCTTGCTCTCCTCTGAGATGCTATTCTTATTGCCAGAAGACCTCGGAATCTCCCACTTTCCCCGTCAATTCCTCCTTTATAGCATGGCAGTGTAGCTTACACTCTGCTCAAGGACCTTAATGGATTCTACTAATCATGACTGAGTTCATGGTTTCTGTGTTTTACCTGCAGCCTGTCTGGAGAACACACTGTCAGTGACAGAGGCCTCATAATCCATCATGAACGAACGGTGTGCAAATAATATCTGTTTTTAAGTTCAAAATTACTGTATTGGTGTTTTGGTCTCACAATTTGCTTTTATGTAATTTCTTTTCCATAAATAAAGAATGCGTTTTTAAAACCCCATTTACAAATAAGCATCCTTGAGGGAGTATTTAGTCTTCAGTTTAAAACAAATTATCTTACCTTAAAGCTACAATTTTTAGCAGTCCTTAAATTGATTTTTCTAAACTAAAATAATAGGGAAGCTAGAATAATAGGAAAGAAAACTTCTGAGAATCTCTTTCTAAAGTAAATGGTTCGACAAATCAATCCCACAGAATGTATCTTTAAAAGAAAATTAGATTTTATACATGGAAATTTTCTAAAGTGAGGATAGGTATCTGTAATGAGGATATTTTATGGCTGAGATAAACCAAAGGGGTTAACGTTTATCATGTTCACTATTCTATTGTGAAATGCTTGTTGTCTATGCTTTATGAATGACAATTTGTTTTTTCAAAAAATTGACTGAACTAGAATCTTTAGTGTCAAAATGTAAATGCATGACATTTCAATACACTCAGAGTTCACCTGCTACTCTTCTTAAGAATCTGAGACCATCTCCCATGATTGCCACCAACTTACTTCCTCAGTCCCTCCAAACCTCTCAAAAACTTCATGAATCCTCTTCTCTTTACCTTCAGATAGAGAAACAGTGCCCCTCCTTTCTAAAGCTGGCACCTCCCTCTCTCCCAGGCCTTGCTCCCTCCACTAATGTCCCTGTCACCTCCTCTGCCTCTGGCTCGTTCTCCCTCAGCCTCTGCTTCAAACTTCTCTCTCCCCCACCAAAGCTGGTGTCTCACAACTTTTGAAAAGTGATAAGCTTATCATTCTGTCTCCATTTTTAATATAATGATAGCAAAAGAGGGGGAAGGAGGAAGGGATCCCTGGAACGCAGTAAGAGGTTTTGGGGTCTGATCCACTTCAGGGTGACAAAGAAAGGAGTCCCTCTGAATTGAAATATGTCTAAGCAGCTGGGCTGGGGGGACTTGAAGTCAGTCTAACAGAAGGCAGGGGAGCCCCTCACTAAACTAGACCTGGAAGTTCCATGTGTAGCTGAGTCATTTTGGGGTGTTTGCTTGGGGGCTTCAATTTGCTCAGTTTTGAATAGTGGTGATGTGGGAGGCAGAGGGAAACTTGAAGAGTCCCCAGCAGTCCCATGGTGGTGTCGGGGTCTGATCCATGAGAGCGCAGATCCACTTCCTCCATGCTCTAGGCATGCTGACTGGACAGTGGTCTTACAGCCCAATCCTCAGCTTCAATTTCAGAGCGTTTTTAGAAAATGTCCTCTCTCCATCCCGTTGAGGGTTTACAGAGGTGAAAATGATGATATATATGGAGGCTACAATCACGATATAGTAGTGATTAAGACCAGACTGTCCCAGTCAGACAGGCTGGGTTCACATTCAGGCCATAACATTTCCCACGTGTGATGTTGGCCAAGCTGATTATAATTAACCTCTTTCTATTTGCTGCCTCATCTATAAAATGAGGAAAATAATAGTACTTCATGATTATTGTGAGGGTTAGGTGAAACAGTCTATGTAAATCACTTAAAACAACAGCACATAGTTACTGCTCAATAAACGTTAGCTATTATATGAAGTATGTATTCTTGTACCACAAATTCCTAGTTTATCATACACATGCAATGCACACACGTATATATTCCATATTAAGTGCTACTATTTCCATAAAGCCTTTTTCATTTCTTCCTTCCTTTGTTTAGCAAGTAATTGGTAGGGACACACTATATTCCAGGCACAGAGGATACAGTGATGAGTAAGATGGACCCAATCCCAGTCCTACAGAGTGGGTGAATGGGCCATTTCAGCAAAGCATGATGTTTTATGACAAGAGGGAGACAGAGGCTAAGAAGTGAATATATGAATGAATAAATGGGTGAATGAATGTTTCTAGCTATTTTTTACTTAAATGTTAAGTGTTTTGATCCCCGAGAATAAGTAAAAATTTCTTTAAAACCTGGGCTAGTGTATTCATAATGCCATTTCTACTATGAATCATAACTGCTCCAAAGCCCAGAGTGATTGTGGGTCTGCAGTCAACTGTTGTTAATCTTCTAAACAGTTAGCTGGGATACAGGTAGAGCAAAAAGTCCAGATAAGGGAGATATTTCAATATCCTTCCAAAGATAGATGGTGGGAAGTAATTACTATCTGTCTCAGTTCCTACCCTTCTCACTTTTCCAGCTCTCTCATGCTGAGATTCACTGGCCAGGGATCGTTCTTTTTTAAAAATCTAGTTCCGGTTCTATTGTAAACTTAACATAGCAGGTGATGCATTCACGCCCATGATGAATCGGGGCCAGACACAAATAGAAGGCTGTGGACTCAAGGGTTTCAAAGAGAGACATTTAGGGCGGTTCTGCACTTGGAGCTGCTGCTTGCACTTGCTCAGAGCCAGATTCCAAAGGAGGCAGCTGCTGCAAATGCATATAAAAAAGGGAGCATGTTCCTGGCGTTCCTATGGGAACCTGCGGCAGCTTGGATTACCCATTCCCCAGACACCGTTTCTTTTTAGCTTGGTGTCTTATATTAAAAGGGGGACCGACGGATACACTTCCTGAGGGGTACTTGGGGGATATTTGTAGTGGGAGTTGCATGATTCATTCTCCCAACATAGTATAGAAGACTTACTACTGAGGATATTATACATTTAAAAAGCAGTATGAAAAAGAGGGACTCTGTCTTTTTTCCACATATTCCAAAAATGTAAGCGGTTGTTTTTCTAAGTCCCTAAAGTGTGCAAGTGTGTGTGTGTGTGTGTGTGTGTGTGACAGAGAGAGAGAAAGAGAAATATCTAAGGAAGTAATCCCAGAATAACACTATTCATTTTCTGATTTGAATATTGATTGCGAGATTTAAATCTGGATAAAAATCGGTGCTTCTTCAGGTTCAAACTCTGTTGCCTTTTTACCTTAGCCGCTGACTTTAGTGGAAACTTTGCCTATAGAGGGAATTCGAGATTAGACTGTGAACACATAAAACCTAGCACTGCATGATCCAAAGCTTCAATAGGTTCGTGACCAGAAGCCCGAATTTCTAACACCGAGCCCAATCATCCACTGGAAATTGAAAAACCCAAATTGCTAATGAGAGAAAGAACCCCATGTGTTCCCTTGCTCCAGCAGATCACAAGGCTTTCTCTAATGCAGCAATGCAGTAGAGCAGAAAAACAGGGGGCCACAGAGTGTGTTCTGATCATACTCCTCCCCTATTAGTGACCAGGTCACTCACCTCTGCCAATAACCTGACCTCTCTGCCCTTCAGTTTCTTCAAATAATAATAATAGTAATAATAGTACCACCCATCCTACATGGTTGCTGGGAAGATGAAATGAGAAATTAAATATATATGTGAGATAGATGTTCTAACATTTAGGATTTTAAAAAGTGCTTTTATAGGCATGATCCTAATTGATACTTGTGTGGAACGTAATGGCTTTGTAGAGATATGTATCACAGAATGGTGAGTATGATATTTGTGTTTTGCTATATTCTCTCTGTCATGTGTCTAAGAAAACAAAGTAGTTCTCCCAAGCCACAGTCCCAAAGGCAGGGGTGCATGTGGAGTTCTTGCTCTCCCCAGAGAAGTGTTTTTTGCAAAATGTTGGCATCTGGCAACAGCCCAACTGTGGCCAGCCACAAACAAAGTCAAGTGATTTTTTCCTTCAGTGTCCACAAAGGCTTCAGTGAATTCTTCTATGTGAAAAGTCTTTAAAACACACAGTAACTATGTGGTACTTGGCATTAATAGTGTTTGGAAGCATTCAAAAGAGCCTGTTGGGTACTTCAACAGCCTGATCTCTGCCCCATTCAGCTGGTTATGGAAACCTGCAGCGGAGCTGCCTCTGTGGGCCTGCCTGGAGTGGAGGGGGTTTGGCCCTTCCAATAGTGACGTGCAGGCCCTCTGCCCCTGGACCTGGATGCTGCTGCCTAGTCCCCCAGGCTGTGGCCAGACCTGGGGTAGAACCAACTGCTAACTCCCTGCAGGGCCTCCTATTGTATGGGAAAATGCGTTAACGAAAGGCCACATAAATTATTTTTTCCAGGAAGAATTTCATAAAAGATTTTCCATTTGTCTCAGTTCTGAGAGCTATGAGCATTCTTTAATTTAATCATTCATTTAGCAAATGTTTATCCAGGGCTTAGACTTCTAGGTTCTATGGTTACTACAGCAAATGAAACAAACAAACTAGGAGTGACAGATACTTTCTTTTAAAGTAAATTATGTAGTATATTAAAGCAGGGTTAAGGGATAGAGAGTGAGAAAGATGCATTCTGTATTTTTAAATAGGATGGTCAGGGAAAGCCTCACCCAGAAGGTAACCTTGGAGCAAAGCTGTGAAGAGAGAGAACAAGAAAACCACAGGCCCCCAGGGAAGAGCATTCCAGATTATAAGAACAGCAAGTATAAATTCCTCGAGGCAGGATCATGTCTGTGAATTCAGGGAACTGCCAGGAAGCCAAAAGGAGCAAAATGGTCATAGGGAAGAGTAATAACAAAGTAGAGACACAACGGGGGCCAGATCATGAAGGAGATGTAGATCATTGGGAGGACTTGGGATTTACTGAGATTGAGAGACATGCCAATGCAGGGATTCAGCAGAGAAGTGCTATGATTAGGCTGCTTCCTAAAAGGATCACCCTACCTGGTGTGCTTTATGGCACTGAAAGGAATAGTGGTCAATTAATTTGCTTTTTAAAAATTTTTTATTGAAGTATACATTTTTATGGATTTACAATATTATGTTAGTTTCAATTGTACAATTAAGTTATTCAGATATATATATATATATAATATATATATACTTTTTTCAGATTCTTTTCCATTATAGGTTGTTATAAGATATTGAATATAGTTCCCTATGCTATACAGTAAATCCTTTTTGTTTATTTTATATATAGTGGTATATATCTGTTAATCCCATACCCCTAATTTATCCTTCCCTCCCCCCTTTCCCCTTTGGTAACCATATGTTTGTTTTCTATGTCTGTGAGTCTGCTTCTGTTTTGTAAATGAGTTCATTAATTTCATTTTTTTAGATTCCACATAGAAGTGATACCATATGATTTTGTGTTTGTCTGGATTACTTCACTTAGTATGATAATCTCTAGGTCCATCCATGTTGCTGCAAATGGCAATATTTCGTTCTTTTTTATGGCTGTGTAATATTCCATTGTATGTATATGTGTGTGGGTATGTATGTGTGTATATATAGATATATATATATGCCACATCTTCTTAATCCATTCGTCTGTCAATGGACACAGGTTGCTCCCATGTCTTGGCTATTATGAATAGTGCTGCTATGAACATTGGGGTACATGTATCTTTTGAATTAGAGTTTTTGTCTTTCCAGATATATGCCCAGTAGTGGGATTGCTGGATCATATGGTAGCTCTATTTTTAGTTTTTAAGGAACCTCCATACTGTTCTCCACAGTGGCTGCAATTAATTTGCTCTTTTAAATCTACTTTTCATTCATACAATTGTTTAGTAAATATTTTATTTAGCAGAGGCTGTGAGCTAGGTACCAGGGGAGACAGACAAGTTTAAAATCAACGATGAAGGGCTTCCCTGGTGGCGCAGCGGTTAAGAGTCTGCCTGCCGATGCAGGGAACACGGGTTTGTGTCCCGGTCCGGGAAGATCCCACATGCTGTGGAGCGGCTGGGCCCATGAGCCATGGCCGCTGAGCCTGTGCGTCCAGAGCCTGTGCTCCGCAACGGGAGAGGCCACAACAGTGAGAGGCCCGCGTACCGCAAAAAAAAAAAAGCAACGATGAAAATGTGATAAAGAACATAGCAAAGAGGGCAGCTGACCAAGTGTTGTGCAGGAGGAAACCCGGGCCTGAAAGCTGAGTAGTGTTATTCAATGGGAAAGGAGAAGGAAAGAATGCTATAGGCAGAAGTGCTCATGAGAATGAGGGTGGTGTGTGTCAGGGATTCTTCTACCTACTTTACATGTATATCATCATATAATTCACATAAAGACCCTATGACTATGGTAGTTACTATATTATTATCCTCTGTTGTGCAGAAGGAAAGCGAGGCACAGAAAGATTAAGTTACTTGCTCAAGGGCCACAGCTAGGAACGGGAGGTGCTGGGACTGGAAACCTTACTCTGTTTGACTCAGACCTTAGGCTCCTGACCACTTGGCCAACCTGCACAGAGCACTGAGGCTGAGAGATGGAGCTGCAGAAATGACCAGGAGTTCAGTTCTACCAAATTCATTTTTAAAATATGTGTTGAGAGCATACTCTGTGCCAGGCCCCAAATGCCAGGGTGACAGAAATAAATAACAAAGCACGGTTCCTGTACCACAGGCGTATACAGTCTGCTGTGCCACACATCAAGGCTCAATAAATACCAATATAAAAATGGCCATGCAGGGCTAGCTGTGCAGACAGCCACAGAGAACTTCTTAGAGAATCCACAGTCGTGTTCCTGCCAACTCAGAAGGCAGGGGCAGTGGTGGGCCCAGCAGGCACTGTCAAACCCCAGGGCTGCCCCAGGAGTCAGAGAAGCATCACAGCACATCAACCCAGAGTAGGGTAAGAGCCCCCATACTACTGGCATGAGAGAGCTTTTCAATGAGAACAAGGCACCCTAGCAACCTAATACTATTTTGTTATTCAGGGTCTGACAGCAAAGAATACACAGAGGAAGACAGGAAAGCTTTGGTGTTGTGTGATGAGGCAAAAGGTCCCAGAGGTTTGGTATACATTCACTTAAAACAAAACAAAACAACAAAAAAACATTGCTTATAATTTTGTAACTCCTTAGGGTGTTTCAAATGGTTTGTGAAGATCAATGTTCTGCATGTTCAAAGAGTTTAGGGAGTTTTAAAATCTTCCCATTCAGACTGGCCTGTCATGAAGAACAAAGGAACATGGAATTTCTTGCAGGGATCTGACTTCATAAAACGGAGCCTAGAGATGTAAAATCAACAAAGATGGCCTTTGAACTTTCCTCAATCCAGAAGGGGAAAAGAATACATACTGCTCTGTAGGTGCCTATGTAGTTGCTGCTTTCATCTTGCATCAATAAAATTGGTTTTATGATTTTTATTTACAAACCCACCCAGTGGCCATTATTACGAAGTAGTGGTTAAAAGGTTGGGCTCAGATGGACCTGAGTTCAAATTCAAGTTCTTTCACTTCTAAACTGTGACCTTGGACAAGTTAGTTGATCTCTCCAAGCCTCAAACATCTCCTCTATAGGATGACAATAAGAATATCCGCTTCTTCACAGGGTTGCAATGAGGGGTAAGTGAGACTACAAATTGTACATGTTCAGTAAGCACTGAATAATTTTAGACTATATATTTTTTCTGTTTTGCCATTAGCTCATGTATTTTAGTCTTGATTATCCCTCTTCCAAAAGAAACTGTTACAATGAAAGAGTGGATTCCTACTTTCACTGAGGTTCTGTTGTTTGGCCTAGAGGTGGAAGGCAGCTTAGGGGAGCAACACAAATAGGGTTTATCTATTGCTCTAAAGCAGAGGTTAATAAACTATGGCCCACAAGCCAAATCCAACTTCCTGCCTGTTTTTGTAGAGTTTTAGTAGAACACACTCATACTTATTTACATATTGTCTATGTCTGCTTTTGTGCTACAACATCAGCAATTGTTGAATAGTTGCAATAGTTGTGGTCTACAAAGCCTAAAATATTTAGTGTCTGGCCCTTTACAGGAAAAGTTTTACAGAAAAAATCCAATTTTTCCAAATCACATAGCTCTGAAACCGCATACATTGGAAACTCATCTCCTTAAGGGAAAATATAAAGGGTACCTTCAAGAAGTCAGCACATTTATTTCAACTCATAAATGCCAGGTGCGAGTGTGAGTCCCCGGGGATTAAAGACTCGTAAGGCAGCATCCTTCCCCATGAAGAATCCACAGTCCATTTGGGGGTCAGGTGAATATGCAGTGAGACAAATTCTGTGCCAATGATCAGAGCAAATGGCTGGGGCCACACTGAGGCCACTGTGGTTCATTCTTCCTTTCCACATGGCCATCAACTCTGTCACAAAAAAGGTGAATTTTGAACAGAGGCTCTCTGTTTTCCTCCATTTCACTTTCCTATCTGTAGGAGAGTACTGAGAACCACCGAATGGATGAGGATTATCATAATGGAGAATCATTCTTAGAATTTTCTGGCAATGATGTGGAGGGTGGAATGGGCTGGGCAGGGAATAGGAACAGGAAGCCTTCTGCAAAGCCCACTGCTGTCATGCATGAACTGTCAGGGGAATACAGCTTATCCTTGAGTGGTGGCTAAAGAAATGGAAGGAGGTTGACCCATGAATCAGAATTAAGCAAACAAAGTTAAAAATGGATGAAGTTGCAAGGAAAGAATCATCATTCGTTCATTCAATTATTCATTGTATTCTTATTTATTGAGTGTATAGTACATGACAATCAGTTTAAGGCACTGAAGATCTAGACACAGAAACACCCAAGAACATACTAGTCCTTGCCCTAGGCAACTTGCACTCTAGTTGGGTGAGGCATGCCATCTTAGTTTGCATCCCTCCAAAAACAGACCTTCTTTTCTCAGACATGGTCTCAAGAAGCACAGGGAAAGAAAGGGAAGGAAGTAAAATAAACAAGGGGCACGTTAGTGCATAAGTCACTGCTGTGTGTAATTGAGGTTTAATCTCGTCTTATAACCAATGAGGGTATAGAACGTGCCTCAGAATTTTCCCGGTGAGCAGCAAGAAAGCTGGAGTATTGATCCAACAACTCTTATTCCTCATTGATTTAGGGTCATTTGGGTATGGGGGGGAGCATTAGCTCTCCCCCTCCTTTAAGGACAGACACAGGAAGCTATAAGCATGTATAGAAACATCTGAAGGTACTTCTCCAGTAGGCCAGGCATATAAGCAGAGTACTGTATCCACCTATACAGGTGACAAACAATGAATAAATACTCAAGAAAACTGAGATGGTGATAAGTCCTATGCAAACAATTAAAACAGGTTGATGGGGTAAAGAATGACTGGAAAGCTAGTTTAGATGGGATGGTTAAATGGCAAACACAAGGAAGACCCTGGGAAACGGCATTCAGCAGAGCTAAAAAGCAAATGCAGTTTATAAGACAGAAACAAAGAAGAGGAATAGAAGGCCTCTGTGGTGGACAGAGGGTAGAGAGCAGGGGGAGAGTGGTACAGGATGAAGCCCCAGATAGGCAGAGGCCAGACCATGAAGCAAGGGCAGGACACTGGGATGTTGTTTTCCACATGTGGGGCAGTCACTGAGGAGTTTTAGGCAGGAACATGACATGATCTGATTAATATTTTTTAAAGTTCATCCTTGTTAGTCTTCTTCTCTCTCTTCTCTTCCTGAATGTTTAATGCCAAAAGCCATTAGACGGGGCTGAGCGAGGTCAATTTCCCCATGGGGGTGGAGCAGGATGTCTGAGTCCAGGTAGGGTGCAGAAAATGTCCACGTGGATGGTGAGAGTGGTGAACGGCAGCTGCCCGGCAAAAGGTTAGAAGCCAGAGTGGAAGGGTGACAGGGTTTCCACAGGGGTTAGGGCTGCCCAGCCAACGTGCTCGAGCCCAGGTATGATGAGAAGGGCGTCCACATGGGAGAGCGACCTGGCATGAGAGATTGGAGTCCAAGCCTGGGAGGGAGCAATCGTGGGAGCGGACAGTGAAGCAGTGGTCTCACATGGAGTGTCAGAGCCCAAGCACAGTGAGAAGGATGTTGACACAGGGAAGTTGTGGCCACTGTGGTCCCATGCAGATCGAGAAGGGGATCTGCACAGGAAGGTACCAGGTGTGAAGAAATTGGAGCATGAGAGTGGTGAGTGTATAAGTGCAGGTAGGCAGTCCAGTGGCAGTGATTGGAATCCAAGCAGGGTGAAGAGGGCATCCACTTGGGGCACCCAGGTGGGGAATATCCCAGAACAGGGTGTCAGAACACAAGATGGGAAGGAGGGCATCCTTGTGGGGACGGCAGTGGGTATGGGATGTTGGAGCCCAAGTGGGGTAAAGGAGGGTGTCTGTGTGAATTGAGGGGTGGGCATGCAACAGCAGCCGAAGATTTATACATTCGGGGCACTGATCAAATAAGTAAAGATATTAAGAATAATGGGAACCAGGTTTCTCATTGTCAGAGAAGGCATTATAGGTATGGGAAGGCAGGAAACTAGGAGAGACCCCGTGATGGTTTGAATTGGAGATATAAGTGTGAATTTATTATTTGAGGGCAAGGAAGAGGTCTAAATGTGTTTACACATGTGTATATACATGTGTGTTCTCTAGCTTTGCCTGCTCAGTGAGAGGACCTGGGGGCATACCAAGCACCTGGATCTTGATTTCTAAGTACTCTTCCACTAAAAGGAAACAGGATACTTTGGAGAAATGGCAGATTTCAAGTCTGGGACAAGGAATGTATAAAATATGCCTGGAACGTCTTGTGCCAGAAAAGAAAGAGGTACTCAGAAAAAGATGGGTATATGTCAAAGGGACAGCTTGAGGGGGCTCCTGCATGTCAACTATGAGATAATGTGAGCATTAAAATAAATAACGACCATAACATTATTATCCATTGAATGAAATAGCAACTTTAAATCCATACAGATATAAATAAATGAAGATAATGAAAGTTGGTTGAGATATAGGATCTCTCCTCACAAAATACTTATTAATTACAAAGAGAAAAAGAGCAATTTTGTAGTGGAGAGTCCTGTCAGACACCACCTTGATCGAGTAATCAAAATTAACAGCACAATAATGGGATAACTCAAATGTATGAGATACAATGAAAAGAATACAGCATCACTTCTGTGGTACTTCTCACCAAAGATGCATAATTTTAATTTAATTATTAGTAAACCTCAGATAAAGCCAAAATGAAGGACATTCTGCAAAATAACTGGCTTGTCATCTTCAAAAATGTCATGAGATTCAAGTAGAAACTGAGAACTGTTCCAGATTGAAGGAGCTTAAAGAAATATAACTGTGTTTTTCTGAATTGGATCTTTTTGCTATAAAGAACATTATTGAGATAACTGACAAACTTGAATGGAGTCTGAGAGTTGACAGTGGAATGAAATGGCTATGTTGTGCTTATGTAGGAGAATGTCTTTATTTTAGGAATCCGCTAATGTATTGGGGAGATTATAGCATCAGATTGGCAATTTACTCTCCAATGGTTCAGGTGAAAAAAACATACCATAGTTGCAACTATTTTTGAGATTGCTTCAAAATGAAAACTTAAAAAAATATATATTCGCTTTGGCCACTTAATTTCCTAGGTCTTTGCACATGCCCCTACCCCAGCCCTTTCCCCAGAATTTCCCCCTTGGGAACCCTTGCTTGTCCGTCATGTCATTTCCTCTGTGTAGCAAGGGTACCCTTTAGAACATGTACCATGTTCCCTGGCATTAACGTTTACCTGTCTATGTCTACAGTTCTATTTACCCCAAAGCTTAGAGTCCATGCCCATCACACTCATATCTGTATCCCTAGTACTTAGCACAGCACCTGGCATTGTGCTTGATGAACAGCCATGTGGAGAGGGAGAGAGACAAGATTATAGGTGTAAATTTGGGAAACACTTCTAGAGCCAACAAGGTTAAGTGGGGAAAGGAGGAGATTTGGATACTGCCTAGCCTAGGTCTGAATTATACAGCTGGGTGACCCTAGATAAGACTTAGACTCCCTGAGCCTTGGTTTCCTCGCGTGTAAAATGGGTTGTTAGGTGAAGCAAAGGTAATAAGGTTTGTAAGTCATCTAGTTGAGTTCCTGGTGCTTAGCAGGTATGCAACAAATTTTAGTTTCCCTTTTCACTTAAAAATAAGAATAAAAACCATCAAAGAAGACTAGAAGTTTAGAACTCCAGCTTATATTCCTGACTTTACTATAAACTTAGTATGTGAACTTGGATACGTTATTTCACTTTACAAGGCTTCAATTTGCTTCTGAGTAAAATGGAAGGTGGAAAAATGGAGGGAAGAGGAGTGGGCTTAATGACTGTCATGCTACCAAGATCTCATAGTTCTAAAATTTAACAAGAGTTTCCTTCTGGGTAATAGTGAGTACAGACAATGAAGGATAAGAAAGATTCTGCTATATTTAAAGGATGTTCCTCAGTTTAAGCTTAGCAGGCGAAGTCCGCCTGCTGGACTGTACAATTGACTTGTTTATACCTGTTTAAAGCAAAGGTAAATTGAGAGATGGTAGCGTTGTTAGGTTACTGTTGAGCACATTAATAATTTATGAGCCATCAAGGAATTAACACACACTTTCAGTTCACACTGCATTTTTCCTTAGTCATAATTCTTTGCCTAATTGCTTTTTCCTTTAAAAATAAGGGAGCTGAGACCGTGGATATTTGCCTAATGGCTCAAACAGAGCCATGACCCATTGCCAAGTCTTTCAGTCCTTTTATAGCCTGGGGACATTTGCCATTGAAAGAAAGCTGATGGGTTTGATTTTCCTGAAAGAGATACTTTGCACTGACCTCTGGCCCCATTAGATACTTTGGTCATTGCCCATTCACTGTAATGGGTGCAATAAATTTGTTTTAATTTAGGACATTATCAAGTAGGGAATATTGACAAAGACAAAACAATGTTTTGAAAAGAGCCAGGATGAAATCATGAATAAATAAATATTTTGAATTTAGCTGATAAATTAACAAAGGTTTATTCGTAAGAGTCTGACTAAACTATTTCAAAGTTAGGCCAAAGGTGATTCCATTTCTAATAGAAATGTCATCTTTCTCTTTAGGCCAGAGGAAATGTGTGCATCATAGAAAGACATTGCAAAGTGTAGAAAGGCATTTATCCTTTCTGACAGATCTGTTTTAAATAGATCTGTTTTCAGCTAAATGCCAAAAACAGCCCTATGAGTCTAGTAGCCTTTTCTACAGCAGGGCATTTATTTTCTTTGTGTAAATACCTTCATTAGGGATCTCAGCAGGCTGTTTCTCCACCTTTTCTTTGTATTAGTCCTTTAGAGTAGTGTCAAAGCACTGAAATTCTGGTTAAGTATTACCTGTCTGTGTTTCCTTTTGAGTGAAAGAAATGACTCCTAACTTGGATATATTCCTCTTGAGGAAGGGGATAAGGGTGCATATGGCACTGATCCTTACGCTAATATTCTTACACAGGTAACATCATTCGGACAGACAGCAGAAAGATCCAATAAACCACAAAGCATATTTGCAAAGCTGTGAGGCCTTGGATGGTGTTGTTTTATGCAAAGTCCAAATGGCTAAATTTTTCAGGTTACAGGTAGCCCGAGAGCATTTTTAGCTGCATAAAAACTAATTGGAACAACTTGAATGGAAGAAAATTTTGCCTGAAGTCTTTAACCACTCTGGTAACCTAATCGTTTTCTGTTCAACTTAGGGCAGTTATAGGAAAATGAATCTATGCATGCAGCTTAGGAAACCTTACACAAGCTCAGAGAGTTCGGGAGAATCATAAAAATCTCATTTAGAAAGTTTGGTGTGTGTGTCTCATGTTTTGACATCACTGCTCAGGGACAGGAAAGCCATAGTTAGATAGGGGAAAGTATAATTTTTTAAAAGGTCTAACAAAGCAAGACTCAAGAAAGCTGATTCTGGTTTCTCTATGATGATGAGGAATATTTCTCCATGAGGAATTTATTGATCATCTTTATATGCAAAGGATCCAAAACTTTGTAACTCATGACTAATTCGGTGAGCTCTCCACATGGTAACACACCAACAGTTTGACATGTGCTGCTGTTAACTGAAGTGTATTTTAGAAGAAAAAGCGTGGACTGGAAGTCTGAAGACCTTTTGATCAAGTTCTGGTTCTGCCTCTTGCTAGCTCTGTAAGTTTATACAGGTTATTCAAAATTCTTGAGCCTGACTTTCCACCTGCATGGAATTAATACTTTCTCAGACACCTCATGGAGGTTTAGTAAAAATTCTTTAAGTTAGTCAATAGAAAAGTATGTGCAAGCTATAAAGCCCTCTGCAAATATAAGAAATTATTTTTATATCACTATGATAGGATAATGCTCTAGGTCATTTTATTTTTATTTGGTTGTTTTAATTTCACCCTTGCATGTAGACTACATGCATTTGCTGTAATTCACCAAATCAAAATCCCCAGCTCTGCAAAAGCCACACTTGGAAGAACACGATAAAAACAGTTTCGTTTGGACTGTATGCCCATCTGAAGTCTTCTTTGGAATGTAATTCAGTCAGAAGAAATTATGGCACTAGTAAATATTCTGAGAATTCATGAAATTCCACAGCCCAAACCATGATTCACTGCTTCAGTACCAAAAGCATTTGGAAGCCACAACACTGACTGCTTCTGAGGCTCTAAATGGGGCCACTTGCACTCACTGTGGCATGGCCTGCTCCCACCACTCAGGAGAGATGGCACTCAAATTCCCTGGAGTCTCTTCAAACAGTATTTTTCTTCCTTCCTCGTGGACCTTCCTTAACAATGTACCTTTCCTTCCTCGTGGACCTTCCTTAACAATATACCTTTCTGGATTAAGAGATGACATAGTGTTTTAGGGTTTTTCTCCACCCCTCAGGCATTCAACATGAGTATTCTACAAATTTATCTTATATAAAAACGTTGTGAATCAGCGCTGAATTTTCCAGTACCAGCCTTAAACAACCTGTCATTCAAATCCTTAAGGATGGGTTTATGTGAAAATGATTTCTCCACACTTGCCTTTGCTTCATCTTAGATGGCAGTGTGGTTCTTCCTTTGAAAAAATCACTGAAGGAGATGGTTCCTTCAGGCAACTAGCATGGTTCAGTTACTATATCAAATGAAACGTATATAGACAAAAAGCTACAGGGCTTCCCTGGTGGCGCAGTGGTTGAGAGTCCGCCTGCCAATGCAGGGGACACGGGTTTGTGCCCCGGGTCTGGGAAGATCCCACATGCCGCAGAGCGGCTGGGCCCGTGAGCCATGGCCGCTGAGCCTGCGCGTTCGGAGCCTGTGCTCCGCAACGGGAGAGACCACAGCAGTGGGAGGCCCGCGTACCGCGAAAAAAAAAAAAAAAAAAAAGCTACAAACACCAGCTTGAGTAGCAGCAGTAATGTGTAGCCACATGCTGTGGCATGTGTGTGGGACTCAGGCATTCAGCCCTGGCCAAATGTCAGACAGTGCAGATAAGGCAGATAAAAATCTTCTGCCTAAGTGGGAACTGTGTAATCTCACTCTGTCCTTCCAACACATCGGAACTAGTTTCACAAAGTCTACGTGGTTCCCAAAATCCTTCTAAAGCATCATAGAATGTAAGAAATAGAGGTCATGTGACCTCCAGGTGGATACTTGGATTCCTCTGTAGCCCCCTGCGATACCAGATGCTCCAGCCATTGCTTGAATACGTCCAGGGATGGGACGGTACCTCCTTCTAGAACATCTCAATCTATTTTTGGACAATTCGAATTTTAGGAAATGTGGTATTTTGTTTTAACTATTCCCAATGTCTAAGGCTCTACTTAACCTGTGGGGAATGTCACCTATCTGAGGTCTGTATTGGTTCTGAATATTCAACCAGTGGCAATCCCATCTACCCACTTGTCATCTGGCACAGATCTCCCCTTGTTACTTACAAAGCAATCAGGAGAAACTCTGCCCATTATCTGACTCTAGCTCTATGTTCTAACCTATGGATTTCCCCTTTAAATTTATCCTTACCAAAAAGAAATAAAGCAAATCTAGCTTGATTTTTTTCTTACTAAAGCCATGCTAGCTTCTAGTAATCAGAACTTTTTTTAAATGTACAGAAAAACTCTGTTTTAATATTCTTTTTGGGAGTTTTGCCCATATGTTCATTAACCCACCAGTTTAGCTTGTAAACTAACTCCTGCCTTGAAGAATTGAAGCTATATTTGGGTATATTCTATCTGCTACTACTTTTCCCATTCTTCACAGTTCCTCTGTATCTTACATATATATTGATTTACTTCTCATTGGATAATATTTTTGCTCAACGTGCTTGTCATGAGTGTCACTATCTCTGCATTCATTTCAGCCAACATAGCCTCATATTTTAGTTTTGAATGTCCTTGTTGTCTCTGCTCAGGGTACCTGAGTGACTGCAAACAGGCTATTTTGTGCTGACAAGCCATAGTCTGAATGGTGTGCAGACACAAAAATACAAATTGCATGTTTTGGATTTGGGTTTGAACTGGCCTCATTAGCAGCCAATCTACTATGTAGTCTATACCCATAAAGCATGGATTGAGAGGCAAAAAATAATTTCTGAATTTTGGTTCTGCTCTTCATGCTGGATAAATTATTCATTCCCTAGTACACCTTTATAAGAGAAAATAGCTGATGATTATGCTTACCTTTACAGATACATCACAGAGCTAACATGAACTATTTAGCCTAAAATAACTGAAACATTTTTAACACTAAAATCAGATATATCAATATAATGTTGTAGTATGCAAAAACTAACCTAAGGACTATCTTGTTCTCTTTAAAAGAGAAAGTTTCATTCCATTCTCATAAAAGGTATACATAAAATTACATTATAATATTATATATCATTCATATATATGCCTATATATGATATATATTGTCCTTTTAGCATAAAGAAAGCTACCTAGGTGACCAGGAGTATGAAACACTGAAAAATTGAGTGTTTTCCTTACCTGCCATTAGTTCACATTTACTTTCACTGAATTCATGGGGCAGCTGCATCCTGGAAATGCCTATTTTCACTGACCACAACTTCAGCAAACGGAGGTCCCGGTGTGTCTCTTAAACTCTGGGCTTCTGTGAAACTCCTGGTGAGGTCTGGATACCCGTGGGTTGAGGTAAACTAGTTCCACTGATCAGGGTCTGGTTTCTTCTGCTTTGTTTGACTTGGGTGTGCTTAGCTTCCATCTGTCTGTCATCCTAGAATAGCAGCCAGAGACAGCCTGTGTGTTATCTCTTGGGCAGGAAGGTTAAGTCCCCTGGCATGAATTGCATTCAGCAACTAAATAAATAAGATACCTTGGAGATGGGCTTTTATTCATAGGAAACCAGATAGCCTTTTTGATCATAAAATATTTATTCCCTATTATCTTCTTGTTGCCAGGACTACTGCTTATGGCACGTTTCTTAAGAGGAGCTAGAGTGATAAAGAGGTTATAGGAATTAGTAGGGTAATTTTTATTTTCAAGAATATCTTGAATGATATTATATTGCCCAGAACTGAGTGGGATTTGCCATTTAATATTGATTGAGATCACACCATGTCCCACTTTAAGTCGATACTTCTTCTTTTTAATCACTGTTTTCCTCTAAGAAACAACATCTTCACTTTATAGCTTAAGAAAGTGACCGAACGTAGTCACTTTTAAGGCAGCTAAATGAATTAATCAATGTGAATTCATGTAAGTGTTTAGAAAAATCTAACTACTCAAAATGAACATTTTGTGATAACTTAACTTTATTTAACACAATTTTATTATTTTAACTATTTACAAAGTACCAGCTAAGTCCTATTGGACACCCAAAGGTGTTAGGGTCTCTGACCTGCAGGAGCATTCTGTTTAGTAGGGTATTAGTATACAAATACAGATCATTCTACACCAAGGCAGACTCTGATATGCACTGTGCTAGGAGTACAAAGTACTAGAAGGATATGGAATTCTGACTGGGAGTATCCAAGAGGACTTTGAGGAAATGCTGTCTTTGAGTTGGAACTTAACAAATAACAAAAGTAGGTAACATTTATTGAGTGCTTACTAAATGTCAGCACTGTTCAAAGTACTTTAAACTTATTAATTCCTTTAATTCTCTTGATTAACACTATAAGCTAAGTCTGTTATAATTCCCATTTTACAGTTGTACAAACTGAGGCACAGAACAGTTAAATAATTTGCCAAAGGTCATAGAGCTAGTAAGTGATGGAGTGAAGTTTCAAATTCAAGGAGCCTTGCACCAGAATGCTTACTGTCATTCTTAACCATAACACCATACTACTTCCTGTCAAGGAACAATAAGATGTCACCAAGCAGCTTCACAGCAGCAGCTCAGCCACAACCATGGAGAAGGGAAAATTCAGGAATGTTTGGAAAGGCCAAAGTTTATTAGTGTGGCTTGAATGTGGAGAAACAAAAGATGGATTTAGGAATTGTAGACTATAAGATATACAGAGAATGCAAGGAGGTTTGGATTGCAGAAGGTTGGATTTGCAGGTCTGGCCTGAGGAACAGCAGTGAGGAGCAGGGAAGTGCCTGGTCAGATTTTTGTCAGAGGAAGAACTTGTGGAGAGGAGGATTGAGTGACTGAAGAGAAGGACATCCTTTAGGGATCTATTAATTAAATCTTTAAAAAGACAAGTTTTGAGCTTCTCCTATGTGCCAAGCACTGTTCTGAGTGCTGAGCATATAGCAAGGAATAAGGGAGACAAGATACACAAGCCTTCCAATTTCATTGTTTGAAAGAATATGGAAATAAATGGATGAATAAGCAAGATAATTTTATATAGTCCTGAAAGAAAGAAATAGGTCAATGTGATATAACAGAAAGCGACCATTGACAGGGGAATGGCCACTTTGGAATGGTGGTCAGGGAAGGCCTCTCTGAGCAGGTGACATTCCAACTGAGACCTGAATGACAGAGGAACCAGTCATGGGGAAGGAAGGGGAAGGGTTCAGCAAAACAGGATTTGGGTTTATGAAGAAAAGCAGAATTAACAAATGCAAAAGCTCTGGATTGGGAAAGAGATTGGAAGGTTCAAAGGACAGAAAGAACACCAAAAGAAGTGCTTAGCAGAGATGGGGAGGGATACAAGGCGAGGTTGGAGACTTAAGCAGGGCCAGCGCCTTGTAGATTAGGGTAAAGTATTTGTGTTTTATTTTAAATGAACTGGGAAGCAATTGGAAGGTTTTAAGTATGTTTTAAGTAGGTGAATGGCTTACTCTGTTTTAAATTTTGAAAAGATCACTCTGGGTAAAATATGGAGAATGGATTATAAGGGGACAGAAGTGAAAGCAGGAAAATCAATTAGGAGGCAAATTGCAGAGGTCCAGAAAAGAAAGAGATTATATGGCCTAGACCTTGAAGGAGGAGAGGTGGATGGATTAGGGTTACATTTTGGAGGCAAAGTTAAAAAGATTTGGATTAGGTGCAAGATATGGGAAAAAGAAAGGTACCGATGATGACTCCAAGAATTTTGAACCCACTGAATGGTGTGGTGCCTGTAATGAGCTAGAGAGAACTCTAGAGAGTTCTCTAGAGAACAGGGAGAGTTACGAGTTCTGTTATGGACATGTGGGGCTGTTCGGGGGGTAACTAGGTCGCCTCTTTGAGGATGCGAAAATATGGATGAGAGAGGTGGATACCACAGGAATTACAGTTATACCATTAACTGACAAATGTGACTAGATATCAGGGCGAGGGCTTTGATAACTTCAGGTTTGAGTCTGAAAAGGTAGAAAGGAAGAGATCCCATTAACCAACATGATAGAGTAGGAGAGGTTTGGCAAAGAGAAGGCTTAATGAAAGCCAGGAACCATAAGGAAATTCCCATTTGAATAGTGGACAAAGGTACAGGCTTTAGAATCTGAAAGACTTGGGTTTGCATCCTAGGTGAGCCGTTTACCAAACCCGTGTAACAAGTTACCTGGTTGCCTCAGCCTCCGTTTCTAATCTAGAAAATGAGAGAAATGATTTGGTAATGATAAGATAGTGATAAAGAGTAAATGATGGGCTTCCCTGGTGGCGCAGTGGTTGAGAATCCGCCTGCCAATGCAGGGGACATGGGTTCGTGCCCCAGTCTGGGAAGATCTCACATGCCGCAGAGCAGCTGGGCCTGTGAGCCATGGCTGCTGAGACTGTGCACCCGGAGCCTGTGCTCCGCAACACGAGAGGCCACAGCAGTGAGAGGCCCGCGTACCGCAAAAAAAAAAGAGTAAATGAAATTATATATGTAAATGCTTAATACATAGGAATCATGCAATAAATACTATTATCACTGTCTCTTATAAGTACTATTATAATAACAATATAAAAATAGCAATAACTGTTGGGATGTGTTTTATTTCTGTTGATTATTACTAAGATAATAATGTTCTATTAGTTCCTTTTAAGCAAGGCTTGCAAGGATATTAATCCAGATTTGATATTCAACTCTTTATTTTGCTATATTTAATCATCAAAACAAATTACAGGGGCTTCCCTAGTGGCGCAGTGGTTGAGAATCTGCCTGCTAATGCAGGGGACACGGGTTCAAGCCCTGGTCTGGGAGGATCCCACATGCCGCAGAGCAACTGGGCCCGTGAGCCACGGCTACTGAGCCTGCACGTCTGGAGCCCGTGCTCTGCAACAAGAGAGGCCATGATAGTGAGAGGCCCACGCACCGCGATGAAGAGTGGCCCCTGCTTGCCACAACTGGAGAAAGCCCTCGCACAGAAACGAAGACCCAACACAGCAAAAATAAATTAATTAATTAATAAACTCCTACCCCCAACATCTTAAAAACAAACAAAAACAAATTACATATTATTTATGTACTTTTCCCAATTTACAGATCAACACACTAAGGCTCAGAAAGCGTACCGTGTGTAAGGTTACACAGCAAGGAATTGGAGCCTGCCTGGAAGAGCCAGGACTCACACCTAGATCTGACATGCTCCAAATAATCCTGAACTCTTTCCCAACAAACCACCAGTAAAATAAAAATACCATTGTACCACTTTGCCAGTTCTCTGGGATCTATCTGAGTGAATAAATTCTGTTTTATAAAAATGTTACTAGCAGATCACCACCATGGTTTTCACAGTGTCTCATGGAATTTTCCAGTGCTGGACAATGTGCCTCTCAAGGCCTGTCTTTGGAGGACATGAAGAAAAGTCTTCAGTTCTCACCCATTGACAAATATGGTAAGTATACAGATTCGTCAGATTGACTAAGGAAACTACCCCTAGGAAGGTGATGTCTGTTTGATAATGAGGGAGAAAGTATTCTATTTTGTAATAAGTAGAGATGAAGGGTACTTTAAAAATATTATATCATAAAAGTGCAAACTTTGCTCTTGTAAGTCTTGTATAAGTCTACAGTTACCTTTGCACTTAATAATGTGTGCATAAGTATGTAAGTGTATGTGGAAGTATATGGGAGTGTGTGTGTCCGTGGGAAAAAGTACAGCTCTTTTTTGAAAATAATCTCCTGCATCTCGTGACATTCCAAACACCTTGTTTCCACCTTATTGAGTCTACTACCTCTACACCTTGTTTCCACCTTATTGAGTCTACTACCTTGAAGTCCCATATTGTGCAGGTATAGGGAGGAGGAGAAAACTCCTCCCTACAGGAGGAGATTAATTTCCACAATTACATCATATCCTTGCTAAACAGGAGTGTTTTCTCTTTAGCAAGTGCCGGAGGGTAAAATGTGAACCCAGCTATTCGCTCAAAAAGCTGGAGAGGAGGTGAGGGTATCACTGATGGGATCTGTTTTGCACAGGACTATTTTAGAAAGAATTAATAAAGCTCTTTGAAATAGTTAACATAGCTCTGTGCTCGCCCCTGGAAGCCAGAGGATAGGCAGTCCCCCTTATCAGCTGCCATATAAATGTGCCAGGCCTGTGATGTCCTTTCTCCCACCTCTAAGCCTGAGAAGCTCTATATTTAATTGGAATTTTAGTACAATGGGCTCATTTATTCATGGGAACTTCCTTTGACAATATGGAGGACTGAAAAAATGTATGTCAGTTAAAGAGAACAGATTTATTACAAGGACTGGGTCTGTGGGAGAATAAATTTGGTGGTGTGTGCCTGGTTCTGTGATATAGATGGCAATAGACCCTGCAGCTTTAGAATCCTCACCAATGCACCTCGGCTGCAGAGTATCATACCTAAGGCAATAGGAAGCCTCTAAGAAACGAAGAAGAAAATTGTTCTGGATTCGACAAACTACTTGGGAACACTAAAGGAAGGAAACTTTGTGCTTCCGACTCCCAGTACGTGTCTAGAATGCAGTCGAGTGCTTTTTATCATCAGCTTTACAACATAATTGGCCAATCCAGTAACGGGGGAAAATGTGCTCTAAGTGTCACATCATCACATTTTTTATAGATATAATATCGTTTTTTCAAACCTTTACAGATGTGACTGCACAACCACAAAATAGAGGGCACCCTTTGAAATGTGTGCTTTGACCAGAAGTCTTTTCTTTCATGGTGGAGTTTCAAGATGAAGCATTTCTTAACGATCTGTTTCTTAAAGAGATAAGACGTTGAGCAGAATTCCTCAAAATGAAGTTAGACAAAAGTGATGCAATGATTTTAAAAAGTAGGGTTTTCCTATGCATATATGTACCCGGGGTAGAAGAAAACATTAGCATGTTTTAATGGAGTGACAGTCCCAATAGACAAAAAAGATATATTCAATATCTCCCACTAGGAACATCACACCGTATAAGAAAGAACTCTTTAATTGCCCTCCATTTCTACTTCATAAACTAGTTGTGGTATAACAGCAACTTTATGAACTGTTTCTTCCCCACCCACAGAACAGGGCTAGAGAATGAGGATAAAATTAAGTACCTAGCTGTACTTGAAACCTTTCACCCTGAAGTAACAAAACATGTAGACATGGTTCAGTCTTTCCTTAAAGCCTGTGTTCAAATTTCATTTGGTCCCTCTTAAGCTGAGTGACTGCACAGAGTCTGTCCTTCAACTCTGGTGATGATGGTATCAATAATAAATGTCAGCATCCATGCCCTGCTGATTTTGCTACCCGTCTCCAAAGGTGAACCTGCCCACACTAGAAGGATGGATGCTCACAATCAGATTTCCACTGGAGTCCTATGGAGAGAGAGGCATGAAGCATCATAGGCCAGACAAATCACATGTGGTACATTAAAAGGTTGATTATAGTAATGAAAGGATTACGTGCTTATTAAAGCATCTGTTTATGCCTGGGATGAAGTTGCAGTTTCAGTCTGGATGAAAGGAAATATTTATGCTCTAAGGTGTAGATTTTTAGTCTGCCCAGAATTAGGATTCAATAATGTGTATCCTGCTTCCCCTAACCTAATTTCAGCTGGCCAGGGCCAGCCCCACTAGCAGAAGAGGACTGGTCACAGCAGCATTGGCAGCAGTGGTGCTGCCTCTCGGGAGAGTATATGTGCTGCCTAAGAGATTTTGACAGAGACCTTTCTTATGAAAATAAATATGCCCATCGAACTGCATATTGCCAGAAGTCTTAATGAAAATGTGGATAGCTGAGTTGGTTCTGAAAACTCGGCTATCAAAGGGAAGCAAAAGCAGCATTAGCTATTGACAAATGTGCCCATTTTCACAGAAACAATGAATGGTTTCCCTACTTGGAATGGAAAGGTAACTGCTTCCCTGCTCATGTCCTACGTTCTCTAGGACTGTGGCCAGATTCTGAGGCACTAGCTCAATTCTCTGGACACACCCAGGGCTATTGTTTCAATGAGCATCAAATGCCACTAGTACTCAGACCTAAGCATTAAAAATTGGACTTTCAGATAGGAAAAAAAAGAAAACAACCAGAGCCAACCTGTTATAGAGAATACTCTTTCCTTTTCTCTACTGCCATCTCCACCTCCATTTTCAGCCATCAACGGCTTTGCACTCACTATGTGTCAGACACTGTGCTGTCTTATGTGCATTACCAGCCCTATGACTTCTCCCCTCTACAAATGAAGACACAGGCTCAGAAAGGTTAACAAAAGTCACAGAACTGGTAAGTAGTGCAGGCAGGGCTTAAACCCAGATTCGCCTGACACGAAGCCCATACTTTTAGCCATCATGATAAACCACCTCCCTGAACTGTACCCTTCTTTACTCCGAATTCAAAATGTCACCTGGCCAAACACCCATCACTGATGTTCCTCTGGTCTCAGCTCTCTGTTTTCATTGTAAATTCTGCTTTTGTTTTACAATTGCTTGTCAGTAACTCTTGTCCAAACTCTCTGTTCACATGAGCCAGGAGAGGCTGCGTGGCAGCTGTGCGTTGCACTGGCTGAGGCTGGTTAAGAGAAATGGGGAGATGGGCTGAAGGGCCGATAAGTAACAGCTGAACTTCTTTCCCGATGCAGGCTATGTGTCTGATCCCATGAGCCCGATGCATTTTCATTCTTGCCGGAATTGTGGCAGCTTTGAGGACAGCAGCTGACAGCATTCCGCATTTACCTAAGGAGAGTTTTCCCCCAAACTGACAGCAACAATTCTAACAATGGCAGCCTTGCTTCCATTTATATTTTACCCTCTAAGGTCTCCTTAAATTGGCTTATTCACACTGGTCCTATTTAATTCCCCACCACAAGTTGGGCTCTGGATTTGTGGCTGAGGAATGAAATGCAAAAGAGCCAAAACAGAATGTATTTGAAGAATTTTTAATTTTGTAAAGGAAAAATTAATTTTATGTTGTTGGTTGGAGATGGGGCCTTAGTCGTTGGTGGGGACTTAACAATTGTTATGTTTTCATAGACTGAATTAAGTAGACGTGTTTGAGAGTCGTGTGTTTGATTTCTTAGAATATTTTTCATTTTCTTATCTCATTATGTTACTTAAAGTGTCCAGCCCTGTGATTAAAGAGTCTTTGGTGACGTACAAAATTGACTCAAAGTGTATTTCATTCCAACAAGACTTCTACTGTGTACACCTTTCTTTCAGATATATTGGTAAAAATACGTATTGATCTTCAGATCAAGAAGCTTGCAGAAATACAACACTTATTATTTGGCCTCCTCTCTACATGGTACCTCTGTGCTCTGCTTGGGTGACCTGTTGCTGTCAGCACCGAGGTGTCACAAATGCCATTGGTACCATCATGAAACCGACCCACGCATGCAAAGCTGCCATTCATACCAGGGTCTGGCACAGTGAACTGGGAGGATGGTTGAGGTACCTGCTACCTTCAGAAAAAGAGAAGTCTTCCCTCCACACTCCCAACAAGGAAGACAGGAATGCTTCCACCAACACAATAGTTTTGCCATTGAAAGACAGACCTGGAAAAAGACAGACAGGAAACCATGAAAATTCAGTGTTATAATTACTGCTATTCACCTTGGTAAGGGAAATAACATTAGTAAAGGAAGATTGGGCATCCTCTAAATCAAGGTTTCTGGATCTCAGAACTATTGGAGGGAGTAATTCTTTGTGGGAGCTGTCCTACGCACTGTGGGATTTTTAATAGCTTCCTGGCTTCTACCTCCAGATGCCAGTAACAGCTCCCTAAGTCACAGCAATCAAAAGTGTCTCCAGACTTTTAATGTGCTCTGGGGGACAAAAATCTCCCCAGGTTGAGAACCACTGCCCTAAATCCTGAGATTAGGGGGCTGAAGAGGAATGAAAGAAAGATAGAGCCTGACTCTGACTGGGTGCATTTAGGCAAAACTGCCCTCTCCTCCTCCTTAGTAATGTGGATCCATAGACAAACGGAGCTGAATGAGTGCTGATTGCTCCTTCTATGTCTGTGGCAAGCTGCTCCATTCTCCCCTCTCCCCTACCAATTAGAAATTATGTTGCTTGCGGGCAATTTCTATCAGAACAGCAACACCCCCTGTATTCCTTCAGAGCCTTTCCTTATGACCTGTGGTCGCAAAGTTGAAAGTCCCCACAAGTTCTGAAGAGCTTGGCGACAGCCCAATGCGAATGCAGAGGTAGCAGTGAAAACCATGGTACTTCCAATTAAATTTATCCTTTTTCAAAAAAAAAGGTCATGAAGAACCTAGGGGTAAGACGGGAATAAAGACACAGACCTACTAGAGAATAAACTTGAGGATATGGGGAGGGGGAAGGGTAAGCTGTGACAAAGTGAGAGAGTGGCATGGACATATATACACTACCAAATGTAAAATAGATAGCTAGTGGGAAGCAGCCGCATAGCACAGGGAGATCAGCTCGGTGCTTTGTGACCACCTAGAGGGGTGGGATAGGGAGGGTGGGAGGGAGGGAGATGCAAGAGGGAGGAGATATGGGCACATATGTATAACTGATTCACTTTGTTATAAAGCAGAAACTAACACATCATTGTAAAACAATTATACTCCAATAAAGATGTTAAAAATATATATATCCTTTTTCAGCACCCAGCCTTTTCACTTTCCCACCCAATTTTTCTGGAGTCACAGGTACTCTATCCCACCAAGCAAGTTGCCAAGGGGCTTTACCATAAGCAGGACCAAGGAGCTTGAAGTGACCATATTGGCAAAACGCCTCCTGGCAAAGACAGAAAAAGAGAAAAAGGGGGCTGGTTAAAGAACACCAGTCTCCACAGATCTCCCTCTCCTCCTCTGCTCTAGGTACTTTAGGAAACCAGCTGGCACCAGCCTGGGAAACTTTGGGGCTTAATCCTTTTGAGTTGAGTTGAAAGGAATAACTTTGAAAGTTAAAAAATTTTAAATATATACATACATACCAATTTTAACTAAAAGATTCACAGTAGATGTAATGCTGAATGTGTGTCTAATCAGGATTAAAGCAGGAATCCTCACAGGTTTCCACTGAATGGAGGTCAGATCCAGAGGAATGACTGCTTCTGAAATACCCCTCTTTTAGAGGAGGATTTTCTAGAACAAATTTGTCAGGCTCCCTTTCTTTGTTTCCTTTAATTAATCACCTCCTCTCTCCACACTATATCTCCTCATGTTGCTGCTTCCCTCTTGCTCTTGTTAAGTATCTGTGTCTTGATTCCTGAGAAGGGTAACCTTTTCACAGATGCCAACCTATAGCTCACAAACCCTTTTCATTACTGCACTTTTAATGGGGCCCAGGGATCATCTGAGAGCTTGTCTCGAGACCATGGGGATTTTTGTGCTTTTTTTTTTTTCTCCTTGCTGAGAAAAATGTCTCACTAATTGCTTTCTTTTTGTGCTGGTAAAAATGAACTTCTATGATCGTGTTTTTGCATGCTTAGCACATTAAATTTTTTTTCCATGTGCATGCAGCACTGAGCTCACTTAGAAGATGTTCAATTAGTTATAATTGTAAGCCAAATTACAGCAGCACCAGGAGAGAGTTATTCCAACACAGTGATTATTTGGGTTAAATTATTTCCAAAGCTGACATTTCCCTGGGAAAGAGGAAAAAATGGGTGCCAGTAGTAGGAAAAAGGGCTAGCACTAGACAATCCATCTGAAATGAAGGACCTGATTTCTTTCTCTCTCATGCTCTCTGCCTTGCTTCGTACCTTCCTTCCATCCTTCCATCCTTCCTTCCTCCTTTTCTCACTCCGACAATAATCATTAGCTTTGGAGTCACGTGGACCTTCTACAGTAGTTTTGTGACCTTGGGCAAGTCACTTCACCTATCTGAGCTTGTTTGTAGGATGGTGATAATAAAAATTATGTTGTAAAGTTGCTGTAAGGATTGCAAATAATATAAAGTGCATTGAATAGTTCCTGGCACACCATAGTCAATATTGTAAATGTTGTTGTTTATTTTTATATTATGTCACCATGCAGCCAAAGAGCTATTCTACAGAAGTCGAGCATGAGAAGGGTAGAGATTTTTCTCTCTTGTGGAAATAACCATCAACATCCTAAAAACCCCACCTTTGCAAACAGCAAACTGCCAAGCTTACGCTTTTGAGGCAGTTGGAGCCAAGATGCATCAGCCTTAGACAGTGATATCTTATTTACACCTGAAGAGAAATGAAATCCTTTAAATCAAATACAAGAATCAGAAAGAATTTCTCAAACAAGGGGGATGATAATTAAAAATAGAAAGAAAACACATTTATTGAGTATCTGCTATATGGCAGGAAGTGTTTTAGATGATTTTAGGTGTATTTTTTCAATTAGTTCTCAAAATTGCTCTGGAAAGGGAGAATGCTCTTCCTGATTTTTCAAGTAAGTAACAAATCCAAGCTAGCATAGAATGGAATCAGGTTTCAAAACTCGGCTTGTCTTGCACTAGCATCCGTGAGTTTTTCACTACACAGTACTGCCTCCACTGTGATGGAGAAAAAGGAGTAAAAATAGGAAAGATTCATAATCCAGAATTGTGGTAAAAGCAAACAAATCTGCAGTTCTGCAGTCCTGAGGAAAATTTTGGGAATTACCCAGGAGAAGTTGCAGGGACAAAAATAAAAACAACCAAACCTGGGCTTCCCTGGTGGCGCAGTGGTTGAGAGTCCGCCTGCCGAGGCAGGGGACGCGGGTTCGTGCCCCGGTCCGCGAGGATCCCACATGCCGCGGAGCGGCTGGGTCCGTGAGCCATGGCCGCTGGGCCTGTGCGTCCGGAGCCTGTGCTCCGCAACGGGAGAGGCCGCAGCAGTGAGAGGTCCGCGTACCGCCAAAAAAACAAAAAAAACAACCAAACCTGTCTTGATTACTATGGCTCATGATTGCAAAGTATAAACCAAAAAAAAAAAAAAAACCACATCATCATTTTCTCTGTTTTAATTATGGAAAAAAGAGGGCTAGAACAATCTCAAGGTTCAAAAAACATACATTATTATTTTCTAGGCACAAAGAGCCAGAAATGATTGACAGAAGCAAGACTCTCACCGTGATAAGCAGGAACAAAAAAATTATGAGGGCAAAGCACAGTAATTAGGGAAGCCAAGGAGTTTCACATTTTCCTCTCCTTATTAGCACCCTGGTTAGGGAAAGTGAGGAGAGATGGTGTAGCCATTACCAGTAGGATTTGAATAGTTTTTCCTTCCCAGTTTTGTGTTGCTTGTAGTTACTCAAGCATGCAGACTGCAGAGCTCCCCCTGATCAATTTCCTTCCGTATTTCACGAGCCACAAGGGCAAAGATGAACCATTTGACAATCGCAGTCCCTTCACAGGGGATCAGTTGAGGACTCAGCTGCTGCAGTAACAGACTGTGGTCCAAGACTGTCAGCTCAATTAGCACCATATGCAAAACATGATGGAGAAGCAAAGTTCCTCTCCCTCCTTGGACATCCTACCTTTTGGAAGGCTAACTAGATACAAAAAGAGCAGGGGTTGTACCTTTCTCCTCAGGCCAGAGATCCAAGGCAGCACAGCAGCCAAGCCAACGGCAGGGTACTAATTAAATTAGGCTTCTAGAATTAAAACACTGCCCCAGGTGCCAGGCCCCACTGATGAGGATAGGTCTCCAAAGCACTCTAAGTCGAACTTTATGTTTAATTAGTGAGATAAAAAGAATAGTATCTCAAATATCTGTCTTTTAAGCAATGGACTCATGCAGGAAAAAGGTATCTTTGCCATCTTTAAGGAAGGTTTTGAAGCTCACTAATTTCACTAACTTCTATCTCTTCTTTTATCTCAACTAATCAGGAAAGGGTGAGATTCCAGCCAGATCACAAAATGCAATGAAAATAATTTGAATGTTGGTTTGCCCTTCAGTTTTTACTCATAATAATCCATGGTCTGCTTAACACCACTTCAAAAATTAATCCACAGTGAAGAATGTCAGGTTCTTCTTTCAGAGGTTTTCTTTTCCCATCCTTAAATTCAAATCAGTCAGAGGGAACAGAATTAATGTCCAGATTGAGGATAGTTTGAGGTGAGAAGAATAAAAATGGACGGGACACTGGATGACATATGTTTATCCTGTACCAGGTATGAAATTGTAGGAGACAGAATAGCACAGAGAAGTTCTCAAACTTTAGCCTATGTCAGAATCACTAGAGGGTTCATTCAAATGCAGATTGCTGGACCCCGCCCCAGGGTTTTAGAATCCGAAGTTTTGCAGTGGGACCCAAAAGCGTGCATTTCCAACAAGCTCCCGGGAGACCTGATGCTGCTGGTCCCAGGACCACACTTTGAGAAGCACTGGCATTGTAGTGAGCTTGCGAGTCAAGCATGGGTGAAAATCTGGTTCAAGCCCTCACTGTGTGTGACCTTCCATGGGCAAGTTACTCAGTCTTTCTGACCCTCGGATTCCCCATCTATAAAGTGGAGGCAATGATTCTTACCTCATAGAGAGGATTAAGTAAAATAATGCATGAAAATCACATGTCACAGTGCCAGGCACATGATAAATGTTCCATAGCAATCAGCCATGCTTAATATAACATTACTGGGAGAGCAATCAACCAAGCACCAAGGGCTAATCTTTAACTTCCCGGATGCTAATTAAAGTATTATGGTTTGAAAGAATTTAAGTGTTTGTAAGACAAATAAACCATATATTAGCATCCTATAATCCAGGTTATACAACAAAAAGAATATGAGAATAATGTAAAAAGCACAACATGAATAAAATTATAACCAAATTTGCAGGGCAGTAAAGTTAAATATAAATGGTTAATTACTCATGTCTCCAAGGAACATGTATTAGACTCCTCTTTTGTGTTACCTCAAATCTTCTTGGTCTCACCTATGCCATTGGCCACTGAGTCATCCACTATCACCACAAACCAACTTCCTGTGGGTACAACTTGACCACACCTTGCCTCATATCAAGCCTGGTTCCTATTGCCTTGTACCCACCCCCAGATCACTGCCATTGGGGCGCCCCTGTTGCCCTGAGGAGAGATGTCCCAAGTTCTTGAGGCCTTTGCAGCTCAACCTAGCTGTTAAGACTTGGGGACCTATGGAGTAAACCTTTGACCGATAGGGATCAGGGCCAGGGAGTAAGGGCCCTTCAGGGATCAGGGCCCTTCTCCATCACACCCCAAATGTCCCAAGGCACAGTCATTCTTAGTCTCAGAGGAGAGTTTAGTGAGACTGACAATCGGTTGCCCTTGATTCCAAACACCGTCCAGCTCAATACCACACTGTAGGATTGGCTCTCCCTCCTACCCTTCCTCACTCCTGCTCTCCTCATTCCCACTTACATGGGATTGCTTTCCCTAAAGAAATAGTAGCACATGAAGTTTTTGCTCAGGCTCTGCTTGCTAGAGAGACCAAGCTAGGATAGACAGTATGTAAATAAATGAATTTTGACTGCTAGTTTCTCCTTAGTAAGGAGTGGTTTGTGGAATGAAGGAGTGAGCAATTGGATAATTAAATGAGAGTAAGAATGAGTTAACAAAGGAGTGAAGGGATTCGGTAGACTGCTGGTCTGAGATCATTTTAGCCTTGTTTCTTTCAGCCCTTTGACTCTCCTATTGTCTTTGTTAAAAGATAAACTGTGGCATTTTAAAAGATTTAAGAATTTATTTGAGGAAAAGTTCATTTAAAGTGGGCAGTGCCAAATCAGAAGTAGTTAGGAGCAATCTACCTGCAGGAACCAGGGGCAAGACTTTTATGGAGAAGAAACAGAAACAAAGCAAAGCAGTTATTTGATTGGCTCTAGCTTAAGTGGTTGCCTTATCTGGGAAAGCCTAGTTGGTTGTTTGTGATTGGTGGTCCTTAGATTTTGATTTCTTAACCTTGAGGCATTTACAGGTTTAGGTTTGGGTTGCTTACGTAGGTTGGTAAGGTGTTAGAAACACCTGTCTAATGGCTTCCTTGTTTAATTAATTAAACACTGTTTTCACGCTTTCACAGTTTCTCTTTTATGTGTGGGATGTGGTACTTAGCACTACTATGCTTGATTATGCCCTTTGTAAGTAACACTGTCACCAGCAAAACTGGCTCTGTGCTGCTAGGGATTTGCTACCTTCACTCTAAATTTCTATAAGTTGATTTTTTCCTCTTCCTGTTTAGTTGTTATTTCTCTCATTCTACCAATCTGCTTACTAATTTTTCTACTTTATTAGTATATTCCTATTTAGCATTCTCATTATTACTGCTACTCTTTCTCCTCCCTAGTTGTGTGTTTAGTGTCTCTACAAGTTGGAAATGACTTTTTACATGCCCTTCAGGGAGTTCTTTCATTTGCATGAAAATGACCAGTTTCCTGGCATTGCCAGGAGGGTACTAACCCCCCAAACAAACTCTGTCTCTATGGTGCTTCTTGTTCTTTCCATTTAATCATCCCTCACCCCTTGCTTGGAAGTCTAATGAATGAAATGATCTGTCATTGCTTCTGCTTTTAACTCTTCAATGCTCCTTAAATATGGGCTCCATGCAATTTTTTTCAGTAGCTGTCACAAAAGAATAGGGAAGCAAAGCTCAGATTTTGTTAGTCGATACCCACCTACCATGTTACAGTTCCTCCTTAGTACAGTAATTGCCTGCCCATCCTTCAAGCCATAGTTCTTCACATAGACAACAAGGAAGCTGAATAAAAAATGAACAGAATAGGGCTGGATTGGAAAGTCACCAAATTAAAGGCAAAGACGAGGATGAAAAGCAACGGAATAAAGGCATAGGGTTGTTAGTCTACCGCTCAGTTCTGCGGAATCCTAAATGTCCGAGTTTTTTGGCATCCACATATTCACCAAAAGTCTTCCATTTCCTGTATTACAAAGTCAATGCATTCTGGGGGCAAGTTCAACTGGTCCAATCTATGCAAAGCAAGCACATTTTAAAAAATTCTAGCAATTAAAATAATTGGCTAGCTAAGAAAAGACTGTCCTAGTTAATTGGTCTCCACTGAAGAAACATTAGGCTTAAGGGAAAATGTATGTTTAATAGAAGTAATAAGTTATTAACACAAATGGAAATCCTGCAAAATGTAAAACAGTGGGTAGTGAAAACTGTTCAAGTTGCTTGCTAAAGCTAAATTAGTTTGTTCCTTTCTCCCACACTATCCATTAAGCTGTTAACTGATTTAAAATATTAATAGAGTTCAGGAATCACAGAGAAACACCTCCTTATTTGCAATTTTTCTGTCAGATGTCTTACTACTGTCTCAAAAATGATTATTCATAGTACAAGCATATGCTGCGATTAATCGAAGCCATACTGCACAGCAAACAGGAGTGTTTACAAATGTTCCTAGAGTTCTTAGCCTGGTTAAAAAACAGATCCTGTATCCCCTTATAATTTTAAGGGATCTGCCTTAAAAGTCATGTTTTCTCTTGTTTATATTATAGATTCCATAGAGTTCAGTTTTCCTGTGGTGCTAATTTATGGTATTTATTTTGTAAACCCGGCATTAATAACTATCAAAAAAAAAAACCAAAAACCACCATGCATTTAAAGGGAGCTATTAGTTGCATCTCCAAGGAGAAGATGACTAGTATTCTGTGCCCTTGTGCAGCTGCCTGTCACCCCGCTGGGTCACTCAGGGATTTCATAATGTACAGCAAGCAAATGAGTGTTTGTTATCATTTCGTAGGGCTTTGTTGCACAATGCCTTTGGAGAACTGGGATAAACCACGAGTGTGTCACACGAAGCCCCTTTTTCCCATTCTTTTAAGGCCTGGTCAGAGACAGAAGCAACATCCTCATTCACACCCTCTTGTCTCTAGACCTTACCCTAGTTTCCACTCTGCTCTTTTTTTAACTTTTTATTTTAGATAATGATCAATTCACAGGAATTTCCAAAATAGTGTACAGAGAGGTCCTGTGTATTCTTCACCCAGTCTCTCCCAGCGGAACATCTTCCATAACTACGGTGCAATATCAAAACCTGGAAATAGACATTGGTCTACTCCCCTTTTTATTTTTGAAAATTTTTAATTTTAGTTTTTGACAGGAAAATAGGATTTATTGATGGATGTGAGTAAGGAGGGGACAGTGCCAAGGGTGTCAGGAGCGCAGGGCCCGCCATTTGTCCAGAGGGCCATGATTAGGGATGTATTTGACTACACAGCCTGAGCCACTTTTCTGTCACCATGTTTTCAAATTCATCAGCAGTAAACTTAGTAAATCCTCACTTCTTAGAGATGTGGATCTTCTGGTGGCCAGAGAACTGGAACTTGGCCCAGGGTAGGGCCTCAATCACATCTCCTTGGTCTGCAGCTTGGTGCGGATGGACATTATGATTTGGCCACCATGCCCTAGGGCTTTCCAAAGTCACTGTGCATACCTGTCTGGAGCCTAGACTGGGGACAGCATGCCAGTCATGAATGTCCACTGGAAAGGGCTGCTGCCAAGGTCCCTTAGGGCAACCCATACAGGCAACAGGCTCATACACTACCCTACCTAGGAGGCTGCTGTTTGCAGCCATTGCACACCAGGCCCCCACGGGGAAAAGAGCACGGTAGGCTGAATTGGCTGCAAGGTCTACTCCCATTTTTTTTTTTTTTTTTTTTAAAATTTATTTATTCATTTATTTATTTTTGGCTGTGTTGGGTCTTCGTTTCTGTGCGAGGGCTTTCTCTAGTTGTGGCAAGCGGGGGCCACTCTTCATCGCGGTGCGCGGGCCTCTCACTGTCGCGGCCTCTCTTGCTGCAGAGCACAGGCTCCATACGCGCAGAGCTCAGTATTTGTAGCTCACGGGCCCAGCTGCTCCGTGGCACGTGGGATCTTCCCAGACCAGGGCTTGAACCCATGTACCCTGCATTGGCAGGCAGACTCTCAACCACTGCGCCACCAGGGAAGCCCTACTCCCATTTTTAAAGGGGCCTATTACTTACCTCTGAGTAGAAAGAGTCCCTGAGCCCATCTTATTTTACCAGCTACAGTGGACAAATTACAAAAGAGTAAAAAAAAAAAAAAAATGAAAACTGAGGTATTCAGAAGGTAGAATACTCCTTTGCTTCTCTACTAGAAAGTTTTATACAACCTAATTGTTTCCTTGACCCATATGTGAACTCTTCCTTGAGGTTGATATAAGGGAAGAAATATCACTAACAAGAGCGTTACAATTTTAAATGACATTAAAAAGAGCATTACAATGTTAAGTGCCAATAACAAGAGCATTGTGATTTAAAAATCTCTTCCCAACCATTTTAAGACAATTGTGTTAAACCATCATTTAAGAAGCTTTAGTTGTGGAAAAATTTAGTCTCAATCGCTAGTATCTTCATAGTCAACCCGAACTTTATTGGGAATTTGTAACTGTGAATATTTGAAAAAATATATTCTCTCACTTTACAATTAAATGATATAAATATTTTGAAGATTATGTCAAAAGTCTGTCTTTCGTAACATGAGGACTCAATAATTTGAAGGGCTTTCCCAATATAAGTAGAACCTGCATAAAATTAAAATTTTTACTTTATTGCTGAATTTGCAGTGATCAGGTAAAGACAAGGGAAAAGCAAGGTTGCCCTGAGGGCAATGGGTTATTAGTACTGAAATTGGTGACTAAGCCTTGCGCCAACAATGAGGGGGAAATTTATTAAAGATTGGCACATTACACTGGACCCTGAAAGGATTATTCACAAACTAAAATTAATACAATAGTCACAGACAAATGAGAAACAAACCACCATGAATGAAAGTCAACAGAAATAACAAGCTACAGTTCCAAACACCGAACATATCAGATATTAGAAGAATCGGTTTCGGAATAGAAAGTAGCTACACATACAGTACTTAAAGAAATCCTAAAAATAAAATGACACAAAGTAGGAAAAAGTTAGCAAGCAGCACGGGACCATCAAAATGAACAGATAGATTTACAGTTTTGTAGTTAAAGGAGAGGGTGTTGGAGTAGATAATACAATCACATGCCTGGTAGTAAAATGAAGAAATAGGTCTAGTGTTGGTAATAGACATCTGGTGGGTTGGGAGATCTTCTGACTAATAAATGAAAATATAATATCACTGTGCATCTATTCATATATTTTTAAATTTTTTTTGCTCTTATAAGAAAATTTGCTCTTAATACTATTGATGATTATTGCCACTGTAATATTATCCTAGAGTTTTATCATGCAGTTTTATGGACCCTTTCTCCACTTTAAATGTTGATAGAGGTGGTACAGGTACATATACCTTAGGTTTTTGGCACCCTTTGGAGATTCAATTTAGTTTCTGTATAAGTTGTTTTTATACTTCTCTTTTTTCCCCTTTCATTCTTATTTTATGCCTATTACACAAAAATATCAAAAGTTTTTGTGGATACCAGTGACTTATAATAAATAGTAAGTTTTAACAATTTTATATCACTTTTTAGCTATCTTTGGATTACATATTAATTCATTTTGAATATTTCAAAATCAATATTGAATTGTTGTATTTCAGTATGTCTCAATATGCTTTGAATATAGACACGACTAAGGCTTACTGATGGACTTGACATGGAATGCAAAACAGAGAGATGAACAGTTTTTGTGAAAAAAAAATGAACAGGTAGACTTGGATTAAAGATTAAATACAACTTTTAAGAAATGAAAAATAAAATTGTTGAAAGTACAAGTACAGTGAATGCATTAAATAGAAGATTAGACAGATAAATAAATAGAAGATTAGACAGATAAATAGAAAAGAATTGGCAGATAGCTCTAAAGAAATTACACAGAATACAACTTTAAGGAACAAAAGGTGAAAAAGTCTCAGAACTTTTTTGCTCATCTCTAAAATAGGAATTAAAATACAGTCATTCCTCAAGGTCCATCCATATTACTGCAGATGGTAAGATTTCATCTTTTTATGGCTGAGTAGTATTCCACTGTATATGTATTATACCACATCTTCTTTATCTATTCATCTGTTGATGGATACTTAGGTTGTTTCCATATTTTGGCTGTTGTAAATAATGTAATGAACATGGTGGGTGCATACATCTTTTCAGACTACTGTTTTTGTATTCTTTGGGTAAATACCCAGAAGTGGGTCATATGGTAGTTCTATTCTTAATTTTTGGAGAATCTCCATACTGTTTTCAATAGTGGCTGCAGAAAAACTAATAAACAAACACAAAATAAATGAACAAACCAAACCAAACAAAAACAAACACACAGATACAGAGTAGTGATTACCAGAGGGGAAAGGGTGAGGGGGGCAGAGAATGGATAAAGGGGATCAACTGCATGGTGATGGATGGAAAATAAACTTTTGGTGGTGAGCACATTGTAGGGTATACAGAAGCAGAAATATAATGGTATCAGCTTAAAGAAAAATGCACAACATAAAAGTTATTAAGTTTTATTTGGGGAACTTACTAAGGACTATAACATGGGAAACCGCTTCTCAGTTTAACCTGAAGAGGTAGGGGTGGAGCCAGGATATATATGAATTTTTTGGCTGGGAAATATGTATAGTCAAGCATACATCTTGGTAACAGTTCACTGCTAATCATAAACAACAGTTAATCTCAAGTGAGTAATTTTAGTACTTTTCTATGTATGGGAAGATGCGAGAATCTAGGGTCACTGAAGTTCTTCCTTAGATATGTATCTTAACTATCTAGATGAATTCTCCTTAGGGCGCTCTGTCAGTGGGTGACTGCAATGGATTGTGGCTTAACATTTGTATGTTGGGATGATGAGCAACACTCTTTGTTCTTTTTGTTTACATTATACACATAAACTTATATAATATTATAATTCATTGTTAGCTCAATTTAAAAAACTACAGTCATCCCTTAGTATCCAAGGGACATTGGTTCCAGGACCCCCCATGGATACCAAAATCCAAGGATGCTGAAATCTCATATAAAATGGTGTAGTGTTTGAATATAATTTATGCACATCCTCCTGTATGCTTTAAATCATCTCTAGATTACTTATAATACCTAATACAATGTAAATGATATGTAAATAATTGTAAATAAAATGTAAATGCTATGTAAATAGTTTCCAGTACATGGCAAATTCAAGGTTTGATTTTTGAAACTTTCTGGAATTTTTTAAAAAATATTTTCGATCTGCCATTGGTTGAATCTGCAGATGCGGAACAGAAGATAGGGCAGGTACAGTGGGCTACAGAGGGACAACTGTACCTGCCCTATCTTCTTCTGTTAGCCACTAGATTCTACTTCATGAGAACAATGCGTGTGATAGTAACCTATAAGTGGAAAACACTATTATATACCAACAGGTAGAATGGAGACTACCTCTGTCCCTTTCTGTCTCTTTCCCTCATGCTAGCCTTATCTAATTCATTTTTCTCTTTATTGGTTCTCTTCAAGTTGTTCTTGTTCATTATACTCTGATTTTCCCTGGGCATAACTGTTGAGAGGCAAAGTGAATATAATCTGTGATTTAGCCCTTCCCCAACCCCTTAGGATCAACTGAGGCACCTGTTTGCCAGGTGTGGACTGGACAGGTGTGGAGCTATTTATCATACTGGTTAGAGGCGCTCAGCTGAGAGGCAACCCCTTGACTTGGGTGGCTCAGGGTGCACAATCCTTTTCAAGGATTGAAAAGTGCACTGAGCCTTAGGAGACACATGGGCTAGGAATTGCCAGGAGCACAAGTTCTTCTACTGAGAAGGGGCACTCAACTCTCCATGGCTGTCCAGAGGCTAATCAGCCACAAATCTACTGAGACTCAGCTTCACAGATCCTACAGTTTGCAAATGGAGATTAAGATTTGAAAACAACGGAATCTAATTGCTATTGAGAAGCAATCCCCTCTAGAAGAGGCCTCAGCAGCGAAGAGAAGGATATTTATTGTAGTCTAATAGGGTATGACTCAAATACAGCCTCTCGGGCAACAGAAAATGATTCCAGCATTATCCTTGCAATTGTAGTGGTACTTGTGTGTTGGAATACCTCATCTTTGTGGTGTGAAGGGCAGGATACAAAGTTCTGGCTAAGAGAGTAGACTCTAAAGCAGTGGTTCTCTACCCCAGCTGCACGGGGAGCTTTAAAAGAGACTGGTAGGGCTTCCCTGGTGGCGCAGTGGTTGAGAGTCCGCCTGCCGATGCAGGGGACACAGGTTCGTGCCGGTCCGGGAAGATCGCACATGCCGCGGAGCGGCTGGGCCCGTGAGCCATGGCCGCTGAGCCTGCGCGTCCGGAGCCTGTGCTCCGCGAAGGGAGAGGCCACAACAGTGAGAGGCCCACGTACCGTAAAAAAAAAAAAAAAAAAAAAAAAAAAAAAAAAAGAGACTGGTACCCAGTCCTACGCCCAGAGATTCTACTGGTCTGGGTGCAGCCTGGACATAAGGATTTTTCAAAACCTCCCAGTGAGTTCTATCTAATGTGCAGCCCAGGCTGAGAATCCTTCAGAACGCTGGTTCTCACAGCTCAGCGTGCATCAGTGTCACCTGGTGGCCTTTTTAAAACACAGTTTGAACTCTAGCTTCTCAAGGTCTGGTCCCTGGCTCAACAACATCAGCATCATGTGGGGATTTGTTAGAAATGCAGATTCTCGGTGCCTTACAGCCCTAACTAATTGGAAATTCTAGGAGTGGGACCCAGCACATTTGAATTTAAAAGGCCCTCCAGGTGATTCTAATTCAAAGCTAAACTTTGAGAACTCCTGCTACAGATGGAGCCATTTTTTTTCTGGGTTAACCCCCTCCTGTGACGCTTCCTAGCTTTACAACTTGAATATGTTACTTCCTTTTGTGTCCAGTTTCATCACCTATAAAATAGGGCTAATAGTACCTTCCTCATAGCATTGTGAGGCTTAATGAGTAAAGAAATAAAAGAGTAAAAGAATAAAATGAATAAAATAGTAAAAGCATAATGTGTTAAACTGTATCATACCGATTTAAATTAGGCTTCTGAAATCACATTAACATCTACCTTTTCATCTCAGTAGTTATTCAGAATTGAGATCTGTGGAGAAAAGCCTTGGCTCCAAAACAGTAATCACCTGGGGGGATTTTTTTAAGTCCTGTTGCCCAAACCTCACCCCCGGAGATTAAAAAAATCTCCTCCGGGGAATTCTAAGGTACAGCCAAATTTGAGAACCAGTGATTCAGATTTGAGTTTGTTAAGCCGATTTGTTTATGCTTAGATAGGTTTGTAATTTGTTGAATTCTCCTGGAGAGTTCTGTGCTTAGTAGGGAGCCGCTAACATTATGATTAGTTCAGTGGGGAGAGTTCCCATTCATTTTCAAAGATTTCCTTTTCTTTAAATTAATCGATGGCAGGTGTGTGTGTGCACATGCGTGCGCCCGTGTATGCATAAAATAACTAGTATGTGGTGCTTCTGCTGTCTCTAACCATAAACTTTTGCATTCTCAGTGGGGATTACAAACAGGCAATGACAAACCTCGGGACATCTGTAATTCAGACGACCAAAATATTTCACTTAAGCCGCATTTGAAAACTTGTATTTCAGCATTTGCAAAGCAAGAACAAAATTAGCTGTTCTAAAAAACAAAACCGAAAAAACACCAAGTTTTAGAGAGTGCATTTGATTAGAAATTGGGATTCTGTACCTCTAACAAGAAAATCTGACTAACGAGGAGCAGCACTGTGAGGTGAAAGAAGCTCTAGACTAGAGATAGGAGTTGCAATCCTGTTTTGTCCCTCACCAGTGTGTAGCCTATTCCTCAGACCCGCTGGGTCTCTGCTTTCTCAGTCTGATACCTACAGAGGTGCTCATGGAACTTTTGATCTCCAGGGTCCCTATTACCTCTAATGTTTTATGAAAATAATGACCATTTTCTCTTCAGTCCACAAATTCAGATACTCCCTGCATCCTATCAACATCCATTAAATTTAGGCTTAAAAACTTCCAGAACGTGTAACAGAATTACCTCTGCATTTTAGTTGTCATCCTTTTACCAGATATTTATTGAGTGCGTGCCATGTCCAGCCACTGCTCTTGACACAGGCAACTGAACATGGACCAGAGCAGACCACGTCTCTTCTCTCATGGAGCTGACATTCTATTGCACAACAGGTCAGCCTGTGTTACAGGAAATGTAATTGTCACAACTCTACAGTTCCTTTTCCCTTCCTCACAACATCTCACACTTGCATTCTAACAGATGGACTGGAGAAGATGGTGACGGTGTGGAAGGAGAGATTGAAAACCTGGCTAAAGTGAAGCTTTTTAATAATAGTCTTAAAAAAAGAGGAAAGTTGTAATAAATCATTCTTACTCCACCGAGGAGTGAAAGGGCAATTAGTTCCTTTGTGCCAGTTGTTTCCAAACTTTTATGACTAAGGCACATTTTTGAAAACTGAAATGTCTGTGGCATATGAAACGGTTAGGATTAGTCTCCTTGGTTATAGAAGCTGATTGCTTTTCAAAAGCACAGGTTAGCAAATTAAAGTTCTCGGGCAAAATTTGGCAGTCCACCTTTCTTTGTAAATAAAGTTTACACACCCATTTGTTTAAGTATTGTCTATGGCTGCTTTTGCCCTGAAATGTCAGGATTGAGTAGTTTTGACTGTGTGTACTGCAAAAATCACGGACTGATGAAATACCAAAAATGATTTAAGTAGCTTATCAGCTGACAAGTCAATTAGGTCCTGATTTAATGTTCTTGAAAACAAAGAATTGAAAACCCCTTGACTTGCAGAAGGATTTATTAACCAGCTATTAAGGTCATTCCCTTTCTCAATATCCGCACCATATTTCAAATTGTTCCTTTGTCATTTGTGTCATCCCAGAGACAACATAGTAAAATTGGTAAATGGATGAAGAGTTGGTCTCTATTATGAAGAGAGAATGGGAGATTGGCAAAAGGGAGATTAGTCTTGACTGCAGGCTAGCTCTCAGACAGGTCCATTTTATGGAGGTTGACGTCTACAAAGTAGCCTTAGCAGTGAATCCCTTGAAAAGCTTCATCTCCCCTCAGAGGTACACCCACACCAGCTTGAGGGTTTCTGTGTAACATTCGTACCAAGCTCCTGAACAAGTGTGAGATTTCTCCTATAATTTTGCCCTTTCTATGCCCTTTAATCATAAGCAGATATTTAATAGGACCAGAAAACATTTGACAAAGGAGACAGAGAGCTAGTTCTTATATATTCTTTGGTATCAGCTTATCTGTTTCAGGTATCTCTGTGTACCTCATTTTCCCTAGTAAAAAACGGGGTTTGCATCACTCCAAAATATTATAAGTTTGCAAAGATTATTAAACAGTCTGAGACTTCTGATAGGAATTTCAAAGGGAATGTGCATTCTCAAACATCCAGCATTTTATCATAGAGTTTATGTTTTCTGTTATTTTAAAGAGCATGGTTTTCCTGTCACAGGGCATGATATTAGAGGGAAGGAGAAAACATAATAAAGAGGGAAAAATGAGTGAATTTGAGAGCAACTTTTAAACAATACCAGCTGTATTTATTCCCTGTTCTTTGTACCTCTTGCTGCTGGCCACGATAACTGGGAATATCTTTCAAATGACACAGGTGGTATAGGAGACTAGAAGAAAATATTACCCAAGGTCAGAAGTGGCCTCTCAAGGGCCACAGTCCTTGAAGCTGTTGGAATACTTCACATGCTAGATGAATCTTTTTACAGCCTTCTTTTCTTTTCTCAAACAATGATCTCCAATGGCAATCATTGTGGCAAAATTATTGATCTTAGAAGTTTTAAACTACTCAACTATAATTTAAATTTACAACACAAGACTTTACAAAGCCTTAGAAAAGGCTTAACTCAAGAAATTCAAATAACCTCATTCTGTCTATCTTTACTTTGGTTGTCTATTTCTCTCTTGAATTATTTAAATAATCTATCATATTCTTTGATCAATAATGACTGGAACTATAACCCTTTTCTTATTGATAAAACACATATGCATAAGATTTGATTTTTACTTCTACAAGTAAACAAAAATATGTAGAGATTCACATTTAGCATCTTAGTACCTATTTAATATTCCTCTTCCTAGAAGGAAGTGTATGTGATTAAAAAAGTTAGAGTTTGGAGTGAGAACACATGAGATTGACCATGATTTTAGACAAGTCACTTAACTGAGCTTCTATTTACTTATCTATGAAATAATGATAACAATTTTCCTCTCTGATATTATTCCATATATGTAAAAGACATATATGAACGCAGTCAGTATAAACACATATATTCAAAAAGTACAGCCCAATGAAAATAATTCTCTCTGCTCTACGCTATGGAGTTTAAATTTTGTAAGGAAAAGAACAAAGAAGATTTTAAAAGTCTGGTCTTATTTATAAAGGACCATTCATGTCTTCTCTGTAAACATATGGTTTGTTTATGCTTTTAATAATGAAATTAAGATAAATAATCAGTTCAGTCAAACATAAAATAATTTTATCAATATAGTATTTGCAGAGAAAGAATTCACTTCATCGAAATATCACAACACTGAATTTCACAGTCAAACCCACATGCAGACTGTAGTATAATTTTACAGAAAGTTTTGATGGAATGTGTTAAATACAAAAATAATCCAATGTAATTTCCATTTAGCACATTGTACAAAACTCATTCTTCAATGGAATTAACAAGTTTACAATCTTTCCCATAAGATGCTATGTATTCAAAGTGCTCTGTAGCAATGAGGTTGAGATCAGCGAAAAAATACTGTAGAACGCCACAGTAATACAGCTCAGTAATAAATGAAATTGGATATAATGTAGATGAAATCCACTCATAAAATGTAAGACAATGGAGATCTATGATGTGCCATGAGTGGTGCTCGTCCCCAGTAGGGGGTGGGGCTGAAGGACTTCACATATATATCATTACATGCCCAATAAAAATGAGTTTAAAGTTGAGGTCATCACTTTTATAAGTGAGTACCATTGCTTAGAGAAAAAAGAAAAAGAGAGAAGAGAGACAGATGGTAAAAGAGAGAGAGACAAAGTACACAATGCTTCTGCAATCCATTTTCCAACTGAGACCAATCCTCAAAACAATCAATAGTCTGTGACAGCAGTTTTCAGACTAGAGGGTACATGAGAATTACAAAGAGGGCTTGTTAGAACACCAATTGTTCTGCCCCACCCACTGAGTTTCCAATTTAATGGGTATGAGATGAAGGCAGGAATTTGTTTTTGGAACAGTTCTGGGTGATGCTGATATCCTGATCAAGGGACCACATTGTGAGAACCACTGGTCCATTATACCTTTGATCACTGAATGACTCCTTTATTAAAATGAAACACATCTATAAAGATAAAAAAAAAATAAAGATAATATGCCTGGTCCTTAGGGACACAGGGCAGCCAGTATGGATTGTATAATGATTAGGGCAGCAGTACTCAATTTTGCCTACATAGTAAAACCAACTGAAGAATTAAAAAACAAAAAACTGATGCCTACACCCATCTAAAACTAATTCGATCTGAACCTCTGGGGTAGGGCCAGGGATTGAATCATTCATGAAAGTGCCCCATGAAAGTCTAATGTGTAGCATAACTGGAGAATCACTGCTTTAGGACGTTTTCTTTCACCTCCTCACATAATGAAAAGATGGCCAAACATATGTGCCCTTTGGGGCACTGGCATATGAACAAAGAAAGATATCACAAGGAAAGCAAAATCCCCAAGGGGCACACTGATACACAACTATTCCTAGTGATATGGGGGCAGGGGTAATTTAGGAAGAAGTTGTGACCATGGATTTGCAATGCACTGCAGGGGTAGTTCACAGGTTTGAAATAACAGAACTTGGGAAGGTGAGCAGCATGCTAATTTAATCCAAGTTGAGTAACACCAACTGGAATCTAGAGTCTAGAATGTTGCTGTATGGACTGATGTGCAATGTTTACCTGCTATAGTGGTTGTTACTCATTTTACGTAGCTAAATTATTTACTACATTGATTTAAATTGAGTGGCCCTATAAATAAGGCCCCCAGGAGTGAAATGCCACAAGCATTTACCTGTCTACCTCTAAAGCAAGACTACAGAAACACGCAAAAACAAAGGGCAATTTGAAACAAGATTTACACTTAAAATTACTCATCTGGCATAAATAGAAAGCATGATTATTTCTAAGTGTAAGTGAATAGACATGCCATGGAATCCTTTTCTGGAAGGACTTACAGGTCTGGAGCAATCTTTAGCACTGAGTATACCGGGAAGGACGTTTAGAGCTCATTTTCACAGTCAAAGCCACAGATTGTAAATAAAGCGCTCATGTATGAAACTGGGACTAATGTGTGATTATAAATTAAAAGGAATTTAAACAAACCCCAGACAGCAGGACTGGAACTTTCAGGTAATCTTTGGTAAAAGTCAAACATTTGAAAACTATCAATTTGACTTGAATATAGACATGTTAACTGTATAGACTTAGGTATCAGCCTCCTCCATTAGGAACCAGCACCCTAGGGAGCGTCTGAGCAGCTCTTCTCAAGGTACTTGAGGTGCTACAGACCAGCATTGGCAGACTGGGAACTGCTCAGACAAGCACAGGGCTTTAAAAAAAAAAAGAGAAAATCTAAAGTCCTCGTTAGCTGATTCACTTTGTTATAAAGCAGAAACTAACACACCATTGTAAAGCAATTATATGTCAATAAAGATGTTAAAAAAAAAAATCTAAATTCCTGGTGAGATGCTCAGGTGATCCTTCTCCTTAGATCCACTCTAAGTCTTCCAGAAGACATCTTGAAAATATCCTGAAAAATAATAAAAAGGATAGGACTATGAATATAATCACTCATGATAGTAGAAACCAGGCACTAAGGATACGAGGGCATCAAGGAAATAGCAGGAACATGAGGAAATGTTGGAAATAATTTTGGTCTTTAGTCTTCAATATTTTACATATATACATATATTTTAACACATTTTAAATATTTTAATATATGTTGCAGATATATGCTATATATATTTATTAAACTGCACAAAAGTGCAGAATGGAGACACAGAGCCCATTTAAAGGCAGACAATCACAAAGGGAAATTAATTCTGGAACAGAGTTTAAGCCTTTCCTCCTGTGACCTGTCCCTGTGGCACACTCTCTCCTCTGCACCCATCTCTGGGGCCCTGTAATGGAGGCAAGGAGGATCTCACTGCTTCCTAGAGCTGTGCTTGCAGAGACGGGGGCTGTGACTTAGAGCTGCGAAGGGAACAGAAACTGGTTCCTGTGTGGCTTTGGCCACCCTGTCCGTCTCACCCAGCCCCCTGTCCTGATGGGCTTGGGGCTCAGCAGCCCAGAGTTGAAGGGGGTGTGTGTGCAGACACTGAGAAAGGGATGAGCCAACCCAAAGGGGGGATCTATTTAATCCTGCAGACAGGGCAGGCTTAAACTCACCATCAGCCGCGAAGTCTCTTAGGCCTTCCTGGGGTTCAGCGGAACATCTGGGTCTTCACTTCCTCTGTGCACTGCATGCTCTCGCTTCTCTTGGGCCCCAGTGCAATCGGGCTTTCCAGGGAGTGTTCCTGCGTCCCGTGCACTCTCTCCCCTGGGCTCTGACCCTCTCTCTTGGGAAAATCCCATTCTGAATTCTTCAGCTGCCCCGGACTCCTCACGGACTCCGCCTCCTGTGTGGGTTTAGCTTCCCCTCCCTCCCGAGCCGGCCCTGGCGGTGGGCAACCTTCCAGGTCAGAAGGTTGCCCTGCAGCCTCGACCTCAGCCTCCATCTCCCAAGTCATTGTCGCCTCCTCCCCGCTCAGCGCTGTTTCCTCTACAGCCACCTTGTGTGCAGCTGCCGTTTCTCCGAGCGTCTCATCCACTCTGTGCCAGCTTTCCTCCCCAGCCGCATCTGAGAAGGAGAAGGCTTCATGCGCTTCTGTTTGCCCCCCAGCTGTCTTCGAAACTGCCAACGCCTCCCGCTCTGCGGCTGGTCCTGTCCCTCCTCCTCCTTGGTGGCGACCTTCCCCAGCTACAACCACGCCCCGCGAGCCCCTGTCCCCCTCCGTGTCCCTGTTCTTCATCAGCCCTACCCCCCGAGTGGGCTCTTCAAAAGCCACCTCCTCTGGGTCCTCACCCATCACTTCTTCACTCAACTTTCCTGCCATGGTGGATTCTCCCTCGGGAACACCTTCTTGGATCCTGGCTGGGAGCCGCTCCCTGTGGCCCCTGTAAAGGCCCTTCTTTATCCCTCCCCTCCCAGCCCATCAGGCTGTCTTGATGTTTGGCTGCACACTCCCTAGCATCGCCGGCAGGCCCGGGTGTCTGTGCCCGCCCTGAGAGCTCGCTTTCAGGGCCTCCTGACATCCCCCCTTCTGCAGGGCTCGCGCCCTCGTCCTGCTCTGCGGGGCCCACGTTCTCCCCGAGGCGCAGCCCTGCTCTGCCTCTGCGCCCTGTGTCTCCAGCTTCTCTCGGTCTTTCTCCTCCTTCTTTCCCCCAAACTGTTATGTTTTCCAGGGACTTTTCAAATCCAGGGGATGCTTCAGACATGGTCAGTGAATCCTCTCCTCGCGGCCCTGCGTCTTCAGTCAGTTCAGACGCCCGCACGGCTGCTTCAACCTCAGCACCATGCCCCATGTCATTTTGGGGGGCTTGTGTCTCTTCCTTGGGTCTTACTTCCTTCATGGGTTCCCCCTCATCCTCTTTCAACTTTTGCTCGTCTTCTAAAGTGTCTTCATCCTGAAGCGCCTTTGTCCTTGCCACCACTTCCCTCTCAGATTTGGTTTCCCCAAGAGGTGTCTTTGGCCTCTCAGATTTCCTTCTCTCGCACGCTGCATCTGACTCCTCAGGTGACATTTCTTTCCTCTCATCTTCCTTCTTAGACTCTGACTCTATCTCAACCTCCTCCCTTTCCACAGGGCCCTTATGAAGTTCTTCAAGGCTGTCCTCCAAAACCCCCGTCCAAGTTGCCTGGGCCTTCACAGAAGTCCAGGAGCTCAAGGGCGTTTCCCTTCCCAGAACTGCCCCCCTCTCCTTGGCTGGCACCTCTCTCCGCAGGATGGCCTCCTCTACACCCTCCTCTTTCTCGGGTGTAGCTCCTCAGGGTCCCACGTCCTCTAGGTCTGTAGATGCTTCCCCCTCACTGTCCTCCACACCTGGCTTTGCAGACCCGGCCTCGCTCACAGCCGCTCCCTCAGACTCTCCCTTCTCCGGCCTCGCTGCCTCTCTCAGGGCCGCTGCCTGGCTTGTAAGCACCGCCTTCTCCTCACCCTGCTCCCGGTCAGAGGCTGCCGTCTCCGTCTCCAGCACCGTTTGCTTCAAGGCCTGCTCCTCAGAAGCCTCCCCTTCATTCAGACCTCCAGAATCTCTTGCTGCTTCTCGTCCTCTGGGGTCTAACCCCTCCTTTTGTTGCCTTCTATCCCCTTCTGCTTCTGCCTCCGCCCCACTTACTACACCCTGAGGGATCGTTCTTTCCTCTGTAAACTGTCCTACTAATGCCGGCTGCTCTACTGTTGGCTTCCACTGCCCCAAGGGAACCTCATTAACCCCTGCTTTTCCCCACGGTGCTGCATCCCCTTTTTCTTCTGTGTCAGCATCCCTGTGTTGGGGACCTTCATCTTCCTCCACTGCTTCTTTCTTCTCCAGTGTATGCTCTTCTGATGCAACTTGCTTGGATTCCTTGTTTGAGCTGAGTGCTGCCCTTTCCTCCACCGCTAAATTCCTATTCAGTGCTATAAAATAAGGTTAGAAATCAAGGTTACTTTAATCAAAGTGCAGGGAGAAAATATTACAAAAAATCTTAGATATATAAGAGATATTTATATATAATATCAAGGGGCTACTTATATTATCTATACAACATTTTCTTGGTTCTAGGATGCCATTGACTATAACATGTACCATGATTTAACAATGGCTTTTCGTGATGAAAAGAAATGGTATCAAATTTAATGGGCACATTGGTATTAAAGGAAAATTGAACATCAGAAATGTTGAAAATAAACAAAAAGTCCATGTCTTAAAATAATAAAATCTCTCTCTTTCTCTCTCTCTGTCACACACACACACACACACATATCCCACTTTCCTTTGAAATATTATGACTTGCAGAAAAAATTATGCAACAAGGAAAATAGTGAGGACTTAATTTTAAGAATCATTGTTCTCTATAGCACCATAATATGCCTGTTAGCTTATGTTTCTTGTACTCATATGGGCATTTAGCAACAGAATCATAATACAATGTGAGCTGATCATTCATTACCCCACACATTACTCCCATTAAAGCTACTATATCTAGATATAGTCATCAAATAACTTTGTAGTTCAAGGTAAGACTTTTTACTAAAGACACGAATTTGTATTATAGGTCAGAATACTTCCCATCTACATTCAGAAACTGATTTGCCTTTGGCAAAACAGGATCACAGAGCAAGACAGGACTTTTTAGTCTGGGACAATTTTCAATATAAATAACCTACTTGAAGTATTTCATAAGTTCTCATCCATAATTTCCTGCAAATCTGGGTGTTCTAGTTTTCATACTTCAATAAATACAAGTTCAATATGTTTCTTAGAAGGCTTCAAAAAGATTTCTTATTATTTAGCAAATACATGTATTTCTGTTGCAATGATCCATGCAAAATAAATAAAGGCATTTCAGGCCAAATACCAAAAGCATTTAAATTTTCCAGTTGCAGAATAATACTTAGGGAGATAGCTTCTAAAATGGTCACCTCAATGTTTTCTATCAATCTAATTTTTTTTCATTTGTAAAACACACTGGACTAGGTGCTATAAAATAAGTTATAAAACCAGGGTGTCAATCTCCAAATTACATAAATTTATAAAGTAGGCAAGTGTGTCTTCCTCACATTTTTTTCTCTTGCTTGCCCTTTTGTCTAGCCATCTCACCCCCACCCCATCACCAACAATCTCCCAGAAACCTAAAGCCCTAATCTTACTCACTTCGTCCCTATTCTGATACCCCATCTGGGAATGTCTTATAACTCCAGTTCCTCTCCAGACACCACACCTGGCTGTCCTTTTTGCTTTCCCTTGGCCTCTTGCCAGCTATTAAAATAAAACATTTTGAAGTAAGACAATAACAGCACATATTACATTTCCCTTAAAAATGCATTTGGGGGCTTCCCTGGTGGTACAGTGGTTGAAAGTCCACCTGCTGATGCAGAGGACATGGGTTCGTGCCCCAGTCCAGGAAGATCTCACATGCTGCGGAGCGGCTGGGCCCATGAGCCATGGCCGCTGAGCCTGCGCGTCCGGAGCCTGTGCTCCGCAAAGGGAGAGGCCACAACAGCGAGAGGCCCGCGTTCCGCCAAAAAAAAAAAATAATAATAATAAAATGTATTTGGAAGGTAACTTTATTCAAATGAATAACATAGAAACTTCAAGTCTATCAGCAGGGACGGTGTTGAGTTTTATAGGGGGTCCTCAGCATACCACAGCAGTTATTTACTAAATATAGAACCAAATGCTCACTCAGAGAACATGGAGCCAATTCACTTGAAAGAATACAGTTTGTTTTATTTTGTTACAGATTATTACTGGATTCAAAACAAATGAAAACCATCATTTGGAACAACAATGTATCAAGTCCCTTTAGTAGTATATGTGTTGTTATTCAAATTCCTGCATGAAAGTATATTAAAAAGTTGTCAGAGGAATCAGGCTCCCTGACTTCAGACTATACTACAAAGCTACAGTAATCGGGCTTCCCTGGTGGCACAGTGGTTGAGAGTCTGCCTGCCGATGCAGGGGACGCAGTTCGTGCCCCGGTCCGGGAGGATCCCACATGCCGTGGAGCGGCTGGGCCCGTGAGCCACGGCCGCTGAGCCTGCGCGTCCGGAGCCTGTGCTCCGCAACGGGAGGGGCCACAACAGTGAGAGGCCCGCGTAACGCAAAAAAAAAAAAAAGCTACAGTAATTAAGACAGTATGGTACTGGCACAAAAACAGAAAGATAGATAAATGCAACAAGATAGAAAGCCCAGAGATAAACCCGTGCACATATGGTCACCTTATCTTTGATAAAGAAGGCAAGAATATACAATGGAGAAAAGATAGCCTCTTCAATAAGTGGTGCTGGGAAAACTGGACAGCTACATGTAAATGAATGAAATTAGAACACTCCCTAACACCATACACAAAAATAAACTCAAAATGGATTAAAGACCTAAATGTAAGGCCAGACAGTATAAAACTCTTAGAGGAAAACATAGGAAGAACACTCTATGACATAAATCACAGCAAGATCCTTTTTGACCCACCTCCTAGAGAAATGGAAATAAAAACAAAAATAAACAAATGGGACCTAATGAAACTTAAAAGCTTTTGCACAGCAAAGGAAACCATAAACAAGATGAAAATACAACCCTCAGAATGAGAGAAAATATTTGCAAATGAAGCAACTGACAAAGGATTAATCTCCGAAATTTACAAGCAGCTCATGGAGCTCAATATCACAAAAACAAACAACCCAGTCCAAAAATGGGCAGAAGACCTAAATAGAGATTTCTCCAAAGAAGATATACAGATCACCAACAAACACATGAATGAAAGCTCAACATCACTAATCATTAGAGAAATGCAAATCAAAACTACAATGAGGTATCACCTCACACCAGTTAGAATGGCCATCATCAAAATATCTACAAACAGTAAATGCTGGAGAGAGTGTGGAGAAAAGGAAACACTCTTGCACTGTTGGTGGTAATGTAACTTGATACAGCCAGTATGGAGGTTCCTCAAAAAACTAAAAATTGAACTACCATACAACCGAGTAATTCCACTACTGGGCATATAACCTGAGAAAACCATAATTCAAAAAGAGTCATGTACCACAAAGTTCATTGGAGCTCTATTTACAATAGCCAGTACATGGAAGCAACCTAAGTGTCCATCAACAGATGAATGCATAAAGAAGATGTGGCACATATATACAATGGAATATTAGCCATAAAAAGAAACGAAATTATTTGTAGTGAGGTGGACGGACCTAGAGTCTGTCATACAGAGTGAAGTAAGTCAGAAAGAGAAAAACAAATATCATATGCTAACACATATATATGGAATCTAAAAAATAATTTTAAAAAATGGTTCTGAAGAACCTAGGAGCAGGACAGGAATAAAGACGCAGTCGTAGAGAATGGACTTGAGGACACGGGGAGGGGGAAGGGTAAGCTGGGATGAAGTGAGAAAGTGGCATTGACATATATACACTACCAAATGTAAAATAGATAGCTAGTGGGAAGTAGCGGCATAGCACAGGGAGATCAGCTCGGTGCTTTGTGTCACCTAGAGGGGTGGGATGGGGAGGGTGTGAGGGAGACACAAGAGGGAGGGGATATGGGGATATATGTATACGTATAGCTGATTCACTTTGTTATACAGCAGAAACTAACACACCATTGTACAGCAATTATACTCCAATAAAGATGTCTAAAAAAAAAGTCAGTTATGAAAAATATTTAAAGAAAGTCCTGTTTTGCTAAGCTGGCCTCTAAATTTATGGAATTAAAGAACATTCAGAAATACAGGGTAATAAAATTGCCTAGCCACCATGTAATAATATACTATGCCTAAATTCTAGGAGAGAAAATGCTAATGGCATCCAGCTGAGCTATTACATGCACACACACACACACACACACACACACACACACACACAGGGGAGTCAGACATGACATTTCTGAAGCAAGGGAGAAAGAGTGATTGAAGCCCTTCTAAGAAATATCAGTACAAAAATATGACGTGTTCTTGATAGCAACCTCATGGGCTTTTGGGGGAAACATATAACGAATATAAGAAAGTGAGCAATGTTCACAAACAAGGGAAATCTGATTTAGTGGCTGAGTGTGTACTTGGCAGTCAGGCAGACCTGGGTGAGAATGCCAGCTCTGCCACGTAGTTGTACGAACTTGGGAAATAACACTTCTCTAAGCCTTCATTCTCTTATCCATATAACGGGAATAGCAACACTTGACTCAGAGAATCCTTGTGAGAGTAAACCATGAAATGCTTAGCACAGCGCCTGGCACACAGGAAGCCCTAACAAACCTTCCTTACACACTCCCCTCCCACTGCGTACAACGTATGATATTTTCTTGTTTGAATTAGATTTAATAGACAACAACTACTCTACCTGCCTTGCAGAAGTTTGGGGAGGTACACTAGAACTCCTCTGGTTGAACGCCCACTACGAAAGATTTGGATTCTCAAAGCTCAGTGTCCTTCTGCAACTCAGCCCACTCCAAGTTCAAGTGTCACCTGGTCCTCTCCACATGGCTCCGGGGGAACGGGAGCTCAGGGAACCAGCGCAAGTGCAAATCATCTGGCTGCTTCTATTTATTGTGAGTAATAAAGTCCTTTTTCTCTGACCGAGGAGTTTTGTGTCTTCTGATGTAACTGTGGCTGGCTAACTTATTTACTTGATAATAGAGTGAAATCTCATATACCTCCCAGCACTTGATGCCTGTTATTAAAAATTGGGGGTGGGGGTACTGTGACCATATGAGGAATAAAATGAATCACCCTCCCCCTGCCAACTGCCACACACACATACGTGTATTCAAATCAGGGTGTTTTTTAAAATTCATCCACTAAATATAGGGAAACCTGATTTCAAGGACACGGGCTGTCTGACCAGATATGTATGAGTCATGGTCTGTTGAGTCACTCTAATGTGCACTCTTGCAGCTGGAATACTCATCACCAAGAGCCAGGTCGTTTGCTGATGGCAATGAATACTTCCTGAATTTTAAAAAATAAGGAGTTCAAGTAAATCCTCATGAAATGTGCCTGGGCTCTTCATGTCTCCAGTGGGTCAGTTAGGTATATCCACCTACCTGGTCAGCTAACTGGGAGGCAGGCTAAGAAATAAGACTGGTCTGAAAATCCCTACCAGTATTTTTCATTATCTGAAGTCCTTTTTTAAAAAATTCTAAGCACCACTGTATTCAAAAAAGAATGATAACTTTCATATCTGCGGTCAGCTCCAAAGCTCCCCTTAATGCCTCCACCTCCTGCCATCATATTCACTAGTTGAAAAGAAAATAAAGGTGGTAGAAGGAGGAAACAAGGATAGGAAGATGAAAGATGGAAACAGCACTGTCTTTTGCAGAGGATTTCTGAAGGTCTTTCCTAGGTAATGATGTGCCCTTACCTGCACCTGTGTCAATCTCCACCTTCCTTGAGTGCTTCTCTCCTCCGTCTGCACTGCTAACACCAGACTCAGAGTCATAGTGGCAGTGGCAGCCAGGACCCACATCTTCAGCTACTACCTGTCCAACTGATTGGAGACCATATAAAATATCAAAAGGTGTTTAAAACAGGTCATGGGAACATTGTAAGTGGAACAGCAGCAAGTCGGATTAATTTAAAAGCATTAAAATATGACTCTTTTTAATATTTATTAAGAGTAAACAGAGTTCAAGCTATGATTTCAAAAAGAAAACACAATAGAAGATCATGAGGTAAAGAAATCCATGTAAAGAAATACTTGCATTAAAAAAAACAAGGCAATAGCCAGAAGCAGTGATGGATTTGTCAAATACACATGCAATGAGATGACTGCAAAGGAGTTTAGTTGCCTTTTGCTTTTTAGAAACATGTTATGGCTTTTATAATCCCAATCATCACTGTTCTATTAGATTTCTAAAACTACCAGAACTGACTATACTATAAACATTTCATCCATTAGTAGATTTTAGTGATTTGACCCCAATACTCACTCCATGTGACCAGAGCAAAAAAGCTATTGCATGATTCTTATAAATTTGACAGTAAAAGCTGTTGTAGAGATTCCTGTTATCTGCTGCTGATTACTGGCACTGAACCTTAGGAACACAAAGACCTAAGAAGTTCAAGTCCCATACTAACTGTGTCAGCTTGGGTAAGTTCTTTGGCCTAAGCCTAAGCCTCAGTTTACCCATCTGTCAAAAAGAGATATCTACTCAGTGGTTATATTGGGAGGATTAAATGAAATAATACCTGTAGAACATGCTTATATTTCACTTATTAGCAAGTGCCTGAGCACCTAATAAATAATAATAGATGATAAAATGATGAGCATGTCTATTATAAGTATTATCGCCCAACCTGATAATTCTCGACAACACTTTAATATCCATTAACTTTGTCTTTAGTGTCTGACACATCCTTGTCTATATCCCTTGCCTATCATCTGATGACCTGTGTCTCTAAATCCCTGACATCTTTCATTATGCCACCTTCTGGTTAACAAAAGTTCACTCAAATAACACTAGACCTAGATTTGCCCTCCTAGATAAGAGCACAGTTTCTCCAAAATACCTTTCCCCCTCCCTCCCTCCCTCGCTCTCTATCTCTCCCTTTCCTTCTCTACCTACCTTCTCTCTTCCTTTCTTGCTTTCTTTCCTCTCAGATATTCTGAGCAATTTGGTCCAAAGACTGTACTTCAAGAAAAAACACAACTAGAATGTGGTCCCTTGCTCAGTTTAAGGTGGATTGCTAAGGAGCAGTTAGTTACTTACTGATCCCGCTGTGTTTGGAAACAAATAGTGAAATATCTGCCTCATGTGGCTTTTGGAGAAAAAATGGAATGACTTAACCATAGTAATCTTAAGAGAACAAACATGGAAATGAAAAGAGGTACATCACATAGTTCCAATGTATTCTCTTTAAAAAAATTTTTGAACGTCAGTTTTCCTCATTCATCCAATACACCAAATAAAAAATGTCTTTTACAGTAATTTAAAGATGATATCAACTCATGAAACTTAGGTTATAGTTGGATTTTTTAAAACCAAGTCAACCTTTAGTTTAGTAACTTTATAACACAGTACCTATAAGTTAAATATCATCTTACCCACAGCACTGTATAACTAGAGAGTTTAAATAGTGTTTTAGGTCTTTGTGTATAAATCTGCTTTGCTGACTAAGCAATAGAAATCCCAAGGATGGTAGGCAGGAGAGTGGGAGGAAGCCTGATTTGGTATCAATTACTGAAGCTTTGTTTCATCAGAGCCAACAGGACATCTAGGTTTCTCCCCCAAGTAGTCCACAGGCTAAAAAGAAATATGGTTTATTTTACAAATATTGAATCAGTATGTTGTACACCTGAAATTAATATAATGCTGTATGTCAATTATACATCAATTGAAAATTTTTTCAATATGGTTTACAAAAATAATAATAAACAATTAGCAGCTATTGAACCAAAAGACTATTCTAAGAAGCCAAACAATACTAGCATAATCTGAAAATTACAACTCACTCAGAATTGCCTGAAGCATGTAATCCTTCTGTCTCAGGACTGTAATCACCACTTGCCCATGTCAGCTGGCTTGCCCCTGGAGGGTTAGGCTTTGGAAGTCGATGAGAGCCTGGACAGTTAGGTGCTGCCTGCTTCAGATTCAGCAAGAATGGGACACTGGCCTGAGCATTAAGGATTTATTAGGTGTGAGATCAGAAAAGACCCCACCTGGTCATTTTTTTCTCAGATGTTCTTCTGAAACTGAAACTTAAAAGCAAGACCTTGGCCAGTGTCTGACTTTGACTGTTTTCCACCTACAGTAAAGGAGGACTATGCATGCTGAGACTCCCATGCCAGCAATGTGACACATCACCCTGTTTCCTCTATCTATTTAGCCCTTCATCCCTCAAGGCTCTGCTCCTTCACCTTGCTATAAAGATGACCATTAAAAGCAAAGAGAGTTGTCAGTTCCCACAGCATCTGTAGCAAAATGGAAGAGGCTCAAACAGAGAATTTCACAGAAAAATACTTTTTCCATTCAAATGATATAGGATATTTCAAGATGTTTTTAAAATACCACAATATTATTGCATTCCAATGTGAGCTTTTTTTATTATGAAAACATATTTTAAAATAATATAAACATTGTACTTCCCCAAAATATGAAAATAGTACATATTCATTACTTAAAGCTTGAAACAATAAAAAGTACAGAGAGGAAAACAAAAATATCCTAGTTTCACCACTCAGAAACAAATACTAGTTAACATTTTGGCAGATTTCTCAGTACCTTTTACTCTTATTTAGATGACATTTTGTATCCCATTTTATTCATTTAGCAATATATTGTGACTATATCCACATATCATTAAATAAGAACTATTCTTCAATAACTGCACAGAATATTCTAATAAGGTTTTACTAAAATTTGGCTAACCAACTGCCTAGTGTTAAATATTCAATTATTTCCATTTTTGTGATTAAAAAGCTACTTAAAATACTACTTATAATTATTTTATTATTTCTGACTATTGCCTTAGGATAAACTGTTGGAACTGGAATTGCTGGGTCAAAGATAATTTTTAGAAGTTTTGATATATGTTTCTCTTTGTACTTCAAAAAAGGAGGTATCAATTAACAATTTCACCTATAATGATGAGATGCCTTACGTCCCTGTACTATTGCTGACAGTTCTCAATTTCCACCAATTCTTTCTAAATTTGATAATTTAGTTATTGAAAAGTGGTAGCAAGGATATGGTTTGCAATATTAGTAGGCAAGCTTTCCAAACTCATTCCCTCTCCTCTGCTTGCTTTGAAACTACACAAATTGTTCCCATTTTAAAACATGCTAAGAAGAATAACTGAGGCAGAAGAACGGATAAGTGACATGGAAGATAAAATAGTGGAAATAACTACCGCACAGCACAATAAAGAAAAAAGAATGAAAAGAATTGAGGACAATCTCAGAGACCTTTGGGACAACATTAAATGCACCTACATTTGAATTATAGGGGTCCCAGAAGAAGAGAAAAAAAAAAGCAATTGAAAAAATATTTGAAGAGATTATAGTTCACAACTTCTCTAATATGGGTAAGGAAATAGTCAATCAATTCCAGGAAGCGCAGAGAGTCCCATACAGGATAAATCCAAGGACAAACACACTAAGACACATATTAATCAAACTATCAAAAATTAAATACAAAGAAAAAATATTAAAAGCAGCAAGGGAAAAGCAACAATTAACATATAAAGGAATCCCCATAACCATCTTTTGGCAGAAACTCTGCAAGCCAAAAGGGAGTGGCAGGACATATTTAAAGTGATGAAAGGGAAAAAAACGAAAACCAAGATTACCCAGCAAGGATCTCATTCAGATTCGATGGAGAAATGAGCACCTTTACAGATAAGCAAAAGGTAAGAGAATTCAGAACCACCAAACCAGCTCTACAACAAATGCGAAAGGAACTTCTCTAGGCAGGAAACACAAGAGAAGGAAAAGACTTACAATGACAAACCCAAAACAATTAAGAAAATGGTAATAGGAAAAAACATATCGATAATTACCTTAAATGTAAATGGACTAAATGCTCTAACCAAAAGACATACACTGGCTGAATGGACACAAAAACAAGGCCCATATATAGGCTGTCTACAGGAGACCCACTTCAGACCTAGGGACCCATACAGACTGAAAGTGAGGGGATGGAAAAAGATATTCCATGCAAATGGAAATCAAAAGAAAGCTGAAGTAGCAATTCTCATACCAGACAGAACAGACTTTAAAATAAAGACTATTTCAAGAGACAAAGAAGGACACTACAGAATGATCAAGGGATCAATCCAAGAAGAAGATATAACAATTGTAAATATTTATGCACCCAACATAGGAGTACCTCAATACATAAGGCAAATGCTAACAGCCATAAAAGGGGAAACTGACAGTAACACAATCATAGTATGGGACTTTAACACCCCACTTTCACCAAGGACAGATCATCCAAAATGAAAATAAATAAGGAAACACAAGCTTTAAATGATACATTAAACAAGATGGCCTTAATTGATATTTATAGGACATTCCATCCAAAAACAACAGGATACACTTTCTTCTCAAATGCTCATGGAACATTCTCCAGGATAGACCATATCTTGGGTCACAAATCAAGCCTTGGTAAATTTAAGAATATTTAAATTGTTTCAAGTATCTTTTCCGACCACAACGCTATGAGACTAGATATCAATTACAGGAAATAATCTGTAAGAAATACAAACACATGGAAGCTAAACAACACACTACTTAGTAATCAACAGATCACTGAATAAATCAAAGAGGAAATCAAAAAATACCTAGAAACAAATGACAATGAAAACACGATGACCCAAAACCTATGGGATGCATCAAAAGCAGTTCTAAGAAGGAAGTTTATACCAATACAATCCTACCTTAAGAAACAAAAAACATCTCAAATAAACAAACTAACCTTACACCTAGAGCAATTAGAGAAAGAAGAACAAAAAAAACCCAAAGTTAACAGAAGGAAAGAAATCATAAAGATGAGATCAGCAATAAATGAAAAAGGAGTAAAGGAAACAATAGCAAAGATCAATAAAACTAACAGCTGGTTCTTGAGAAGATAAAAAAAATTTGATAAACCATTAGCTGGACTCATCAAGAAAAAAAGGGAGAAGATTCAAATCATTAGAATTAGAAATGAACAAGGAGAAGTAACAAGTTACACTGCAGAAATACAACGGATCATGAGAGATTTCTACAAGCAAATATATGCCAATAAAATGGACAACCTGGAAGAAATGGACAAATTCTTAGAAAAGCACAACCTTCCAAGACTGAACCAGGAAGGAATAGAAAATATAAACAGACCAATCACAAGCACTGAAATTGAAACTGTGATTTAAAATCTTCCAACAAACAAAAATCCAGGACCAGATGGCTTCACAGGCAAATTCTATCAAAAATTTAGAGAAGAGCTAACACCTATCCTTCTCAAACTCTTCCAAAATATAGCAGAGGGAGGAACACTCCCAAACTCATTCTATGAGCCCACCATCACCCTGATACCAAAACCAGACCAAGATGTCACAAAAAAAGAAAACTACAGGCCAATATCACTGATGAACATAGAGGCAAAAATCCTCAACAAAATACTAGCAAACAGAATCCAACAGCACATTAAAAGGATCATACACCATGATCCAGTGGGGTTTATCCCAGGAATGCAAAGATGCTTCAAAATACACAAATCAATCAATGTGATACACCATATTAACAAATTGAAGGAGAAAAAACATATAATCATCTCAATAGATGCAGGGAAAGCTTTTGACAAAATTCAACACCCATTTATGATAAAAACCCTGCAGAAAGTAGGCATAGAGGGAACTTACCTCAACATAATAAAGGTCATTTATGACAAACCCACAGCCAACATCATTCTCAATGGTCTACTAAGATGAAACCATGTCTACTAAGATCAGGTAGACTGAAACCATGTCTACTAAGATCAGGAACCAGAAAAGGCTGTCCATTCTCACCACTATTATTCAACATAGTTTTGGAAGTTTTAGCCACAGCAATCAGAGAAGAAAAAGAAATAAAAGGAATCCAAATCAGAAAAGAAGAAGTAAAGCTGTCACTGTTTGCAGATGACATGATACTATACATAGAGAATCCTAAAGATGCTACCAGAAAACTACTAGAGCTAATCAATGAATTTGGTAAAGTAGCAGGTTATAAAATTAATGCACAGAACTCTCATGCATTCCTCTACACTAATGATGAAAAATCTGAAAGAGAAATTAAGGAAACAGTCCCATTTACCACTGCAACAAAAAGAATAAAATGTCTAGGAATAAACCTACCTAAGGAGACAAAAGACCTGTATGGAGAAAACTATAAGACAATGATGAAAGAAATTAAAGATGATACAAACAGATGCGGAGATATTCCATGTTCTTGGATTGGAAGAATCAACATTGTGAAAATGACTATACTACTCAAAGCAATCTACAGATTCAATGCAATGCCTATCAAACTACCAATGGCATTCTTCACAGAACTAGAACAAAAAATTTCACAATTTGCATGGAAACACAAAAGACCGTGAATAGCCAAAGCAATCTTGAGAAAGAAAAATGGAGCTGGAGGAATCAGGCTGTCAAACTCCAGACTATACTACAAAGCTACAGTAATCAAGACAGTATGGTACTGGCACAAAAACAGACATATAGATCACTGGAACAGGATAGAAAGCCCAGAGCCACACCCACGCACATATGGTCACCTTATCTTTGATAAAGGAGGCAATAATATACAATGCAGAAAAGACAGCCACTTCAATAAGTGGTGCTGGTTAAACTGGACAGCTACATGTAAAAGAATGAAATTAGAACACCCCCTAACAAACACCATACACAAAAATAAACTCAAAACAGATTAAAGACTTAAATGTAAGGCCAGACACTATAAAGCTCTTAGAGGAAAACATAGGCAGAACACTCCATGACATAAATCATAGCAAGATCATTTTTGACCCACCTCTGAGAGAAATGGAAATAAAAACAAAAATAAACAAATGGGACCTAATGAAACTTAAAAGCTTTTGCACAGCAAAGGAAACCATAAACAAGACAAACAGACAACCCTCAGAATGGGAGAAAATATTTGCAAACGAAGCAACTGACAAAGGATTAATCTCTAAAATATACAAGCAGCTCATGCAGCTCAATATCAAAAAATCAAACAACACAATCCAAGAATGGGCAGAAGACTTAAATAGACATTTTTCCAAAGATATAGAGATTGCCAACAAACACATGAAAGGATGCTCAACATCACTAATCATTAGAGAAATGCAAATCAAAACTACAATGAGGTATCACCTCACACTGGTCAGAATGGCCATCATCAAAAAATGTACAAACAGTAAATGCTGGAGAGAGTGTGGAGAAAGGGAACCCTCTTGCACTGTTGGTGGGAATGTAACTTGATAGAGCCAGTATGGAGAACAGTATGGAGGTTCCTCAAAAACTAAAAATTGAACTACCATACAACCGAGCAATCCCACTACTGGGCATATACCCTGAGAAAACCATAATTCAAAAAGAATCATGTATCACAATGTTCATTGGAGCTCTATTTACAATAGCCAGGACATGGAAGCAACCTAAGTGTCCATCGATAGATGAATGGATAAAGAAGATGTGGCACATATATACAATGGAATATTACTCAGCTGTAAAAAGAAACCAAATTGATTTGCTTGTAGTGAGATGGATGGAGCAAGAGACTGTCATACAGAGTGAAGTAAGTCAGAAAGAGAAAAACCAATACCATATGCTAACACATATATATGGAATCTAAAAAAAAATAAATGGTTCTGAAGAACCTAGGGGCTGGACAGGAATAAAGACACCGACATAGAGAATGGACTTCAGGACATGGGGAGGAGGAAGGGTAAGCTGGCAGGAAGTGAGAGAGTAACGTGAACATATATACACTACCAAAGGTAAAACATATTGTTAGTGGGAAGCAGCTGCATAGCACAGGGAGATCACCTCAGTGCTTTGTGTCCACCTAGAGGGGTGGGAGGGAGACACAAGAGGGAGGAGATATGGGGATATATGTATATGTATAGCTGATTCAATTTGTTATACAGCAGAAACTAACACACCATTGTAAAGCAATTATACGCCAATAAATATGTTTTTTTAAAAAATGCTAAGTATCTTGAGCAATTCTATATGAGAAGAACGTTTTGCCAAGAACTTTTCATTTGAATTTTAAGAACATAAGAAGGCAATAAAAGCTGAGTAAATATATATGCAGGTTTATTCCAAGTTCCCAGTCACCTTGAAAACTTTGCGTGTTCTTTGATCATTCTTTGTGTAGCCAATCAATTATCTTCCCAACAACTCACTATGACAAAATTCATGACTTACATCATCTACCTATACAGTAGAGATGTTCCTGTGTTACCTTTGTCATTGAAACATTGCTTACAAAGATCCAGGATTAATCACAACTCAAGACCACAGCTGTTCGAAGATAACATACTCAGAAAGCTAAATTCTATCCTCCACACAGTAGCAAGAATCTTTTCAAAACTTTCAGCTCATGTCATTTGTACGCACTAATTTTTCCAATGGCTTCCTACCTCAGAATAAACTCCTCCCAATGGCATATAAGTTTTTCCCTCTGGCCTCATTTCCTCCAGTCTCTGCCTTGTCCATTCTGCTCCTGTCACACTGACCTCCTTCCAAATTCTTCACTCAACAACGATGCTCCCAGTTTAGACTCTGTGCATTTGCTGGGCCTTCTGCTTCCTGTGCTCCTTCTTCACATGACAGAGTGGCTCACCCCGGCACCTCATTCTGGTCTTTGCTCAAATGTCCCTCACTGAGAGAGGACAGCCCTAAAAAATACTACCCCTTCCTCAAACCATCACTCTATGTCCTTACCTTGACTTTCTTTTCTGCTAGCACTTAGCCCAGATGCCCCATTACATGTTTATCTTTCACTTGTTAGGCACATCTCCTCCTCGAATATAAGCTCCCATATAGGGAAGGACTTCGTTATGTTCACACCAGGAACAGTGTGGCATAAAGCAGATACCTAACAAGTATTTCAGAAGAAATCTATTGAAACAAACAGCTATATGCTTTCACAATTCATTCAGAAATTGTATTTAGACTGCAACTCATAACACGTGATTTTCTTGTTCTTTCCTCGAGACCATTCTATCCTGCCTATGGGATGATAAAATTGCATTTTACTTTAGTCCTAACAGTTTTTAGGTCTATATTACCTGGCCAAGCACCATGACTTCCGCTGATTCATATGTAAAAGTATAAAATGCCTACTTCTACATACATTTTACTTTATACTATATGATACTTTATTCTTAATATATTATTTATATTCATAATGTATAAATTATATTAATTTCACAAATCCACATGAATTGTTCCATCATTAGAACACCATGTGTCACAATGCATTAAGACAGCTTAAACTAAAAATAACAGAGAAAAATAAACACACGAAAATAACACTATGCCCTATAATACTGAATTAACTCTCAAGGGCACTACCTCATTGTAGCTAGCAATTATAATCTTTTACCTTACTCACTTCACTGCACATGACACATCTTTTATATAAATTCACCTGATTTGTTGGTGGACTGGACAAAACCCAATTAAGTGTGACATATTATAAAATAGAAGGAAGTTATCGTTTTATGTTATCAGCCTGAAAGGTAAGAAGGCATTGACTATAGTACTTTACAAATTTATCCATTGCTATGATCTTGAGTGAAAACAATTCAGATTAAGTTGTATTAACTTAGACTCAACAAAACATCATTCATTGTACATCATTTTTTTAGCCCATAGACTTATTCTTAACATAATCACAATTTTTATTCTAGGTCTAGTTGAAATTGATTAATTCAGTGCTATACAAACTGAGATAGAATCTTTTACACATTATCTCAGTCCTCATTTCACTGCAATCTAAGGTTCTAATCAGGGAGCTAAATAAAATACACACGTTTCAATCTTCACCAGCCTTCTGATCTAACTCATATAAGCTGTGACCTAAATGACCTTCATTTCAAGCATATAACTTTGATTCTATCCCTCTCTCCCTCAGCCACCTAACTGAAGGCTCAGTTAAGGAGGAGGAACCACCATAACCTCTTTGCTTGGCATCAATATCAATATAACTCACGATACTTTCAAGACCTGGTTTAGTTTATCTGAAATTTTCTTAGGAATATAAAGGCTTTTGAGAATATCTGTCACTTCCTTTAGTCTATTATTCTAAATATTTACAAATTTATTGCATCATTTCCTTGAGTTTATTTTAAAAACATTAGCACCCAGCTGTCATAATCTACTAATCCTTAGATTTTGATACCATAATCCTTCTACATCGTTCTGAATATTTTACATGATCTTTGTTTTATTTTGCTTATTAATATCTTATTTTCCACTGTACTTTATTCACTCTGCCTCTGGGCCTCTGTAATCCAGAAATTTTGTTCTTTTGTGGAAGATGGACCATAGAACAAATCTACCAGTTCTTACACAGAAGGCAACATATTTTTAAGAAAAGTTGCAAAGTTATGATACTAAGGCCATACAATGGCATAACATACACAGTAAATAAGAATAAAAGTACAGTTATATGTGCTGATATAAAAAGATATTCAGGATACAGTGTTAAGTGAAAAAAGCAAGTTGTAAAACAAAAATGTATCATGTTGCCATCTGTATATAAAAATAAGGTCTGTATATATATAATATATGAATGCACTTATATATGTGTGTATATAGAGAAAATTTTCTGGAATCATGCACACAAAAAAACTTTTCCACAGTTATCTATCTCTCAGGAAAAAGAATAAAGGCCAGGGAAGGAAGCCTTTAGCTTTCATCTTATTCTCATCTGGTCTGTATTGTATAAACTTTTCAACCAATCATTTCTAAGAAAAAAATTTTTTTCAAAAACCTTAAAATGTCTATTACGTTTGATCCAAAAAGTAAACTTCTTGGAACCTAGCCTAAGAAAATAATTATTAATTTCAAATTATCGTAGGTAATAAGATACTACAGTACTACTAGTAGTAGGAAAAATAGGAAAAATAGGGAAATGTTTAAATTATGAACAAACCACAGAATGGAATAATACAGACATTAAACATATTCATGAAGATTACATAATAACATAAAAATACTTATGGTATAAGGTTAAGAATAAAAAGCAAAATATAACATTTTATGGAAATATGAAAACATAACTTGTAAACTCTAACTTTAGAAATAAAAAGACTGACCATATGTTATAGGTGATTTTTGTGTGTGATAAATCTATAGATAATTTTAAGCCCTCTTTTCTCTATTTTCTAAATGTTATTTCATAAGCTGTTAATGAAAAATAAACACTGATAAAGAGGTTTGGTACGTATATTAGAGCATAAGAGAGATAAATAATCATAAACGTTGCCATCTAGTGTTGAACTCACCTCAATGAAAAGATAATAACAAAATGTTTTAAAATTATAGATGTCATCAAGTCAAGAACACAAGTTTCCCATAATAGTTGAGAAAAATAATAAACCTATATACTCTTCATTTCACAAATCCAGAGGGGGGGAAAAAAACCCACTCTCGGGCTTCCCTGGTGGCGCAGTGGTTGAGAGTCCGCCTGCCGATGCAGGGGACATGGGTTCGTGCCCCGGTCCGGGAAGATCCCACGTGCCGCGGAGCGGCTAGGCCCATGAGCCATGGCCACTGGGCCTGCACGTCCGGAGCCTGTGCTCCGCAACAGGAGAGGCCACAACAGTGAGAGGCCCGAGTACCACAAAAAAACCTCACTCTCTTCCAAGTGATATGATCCTAGTCGAATACTTCTATTATTCTATCTATCCCCTAATTTCAACCTATATCATGTGCATCTTATTTTACAAAAAGTTGTCTACTTCCATAAATCCAGGTAAACAATCTAGTTTTCTGAAGTGGAAATAAAAGAAATACTAGTAATAATGTCAATGTTGCTACTGAACTTTAACATCCGTACCTTTTTGGTCAGCAGTTTACCAAATTCTACAAATTTTCTAGATTATACATTACATGTACCAGAATTGAATGATAAAATCCAAGATCAAAAATTTGAATTATTTTATAAAAGGGCTTCAAATGTATGTTAATAAGAATCTTTACTCACATATGGCAAAATCATTTTGAAAATGTTGGGGGTCTTAATGTTATAATTCTAAGGCAGAGGTTGGCAACCTTTTTCTGTAAAGGGCCAAACAGTGAATCCTTAGGGCTTCGTGGGCCATAGGGTCTCTGTTGCAACTACTTAACTCTGCCCTTGTAGAGCAAAAGCAGCCACTAAGAATATGTAAATAAATAAGCATGACTCTAGTCCAATAAAACTTTATTTTCTGGCACTGAAATGTGAATTTAATATAATTTTCACATATCACATATTCTTCTTCTTTTGATTTTTTCCAACCTTTTAAAAATGAAAGAAAAGAAAAGAGAAAAAAACATTCTTCACTCACAGGCAATACAAAAAGAAAAGGTGGTAGGCCAGATTTGGCTTGTGGGCTGAAGTTTGTCAAACTGGTCATTCTAGAGTTTTTGTTTAACGTATTCCAGGGTTATAGCCCTTGCTACTTCCTGCTGTTCGGCATGCTTTATCCTCCTCCATTCCACCTTCAAAATCTTATCTAACATTTAAAGCCTTCCTCAAATACGTCCTTCACGAAAACTTTCAAGGTGACTTCATCAAATGAATCTTCTCCTTTGAAGCCCAGTAACATTTGTACCTTCTCTGGTTTTACATGTGACTACTGACCTTGTCCAGTTATTGGCGTGGCAAGCCTTCCTCTTAACATTTTATGGAAGGAACCCTCTCTTACACATTTCTTATTGACCACAGTGCATAGTAGAAGGTTAATGATAATGACTGAATGGAAAGATAACTATTCAACATCCTCAATTCTTAGCTGTAGGCACCAGTGGTTTAATAACAGCTTTTAAGTTTCTAAAATAAATGTTATAGACATTAAAAGCATTCATAAGTTTTCAAACGCAGATGAATTTTAGTACTATTAAAATGTGACAACAAATTTTACCTTGGAGTCAAAAAGAATTCCCACCATGTTGGCAGGGTAGACAGATGGGAGAGATTAGGGAAAGGCCCGAGATACAAGTTATAGGGCACAGCGTACTATGTGAGAGCCGAATAGCTGCAGGCACAACCGGCCATCCACAGGACACAACTCAATCCTTTAACTGTCCTCCTAAAGTTGAGAAAAGTATCAGACCTTCCATGTGTGTAAGGTACTGGGGCCTGATCATCCTAGGACATGCTTCAAGACTTTCTGTGTCAAATGGAACTGTCTAACACACCCAAGAAACCCCTGGATCAGAAAGTTACTCAGTTTCAGAGAACTTAAAGTGCAGTTTGGCGTTTTCTATGAAATTTTTATTTAACTATAAATTCCTATTGCACAGAGAAAATTGGAAACCTTTAGAAACTGGCACCACTCTCCCTGAATTCAAATCCTAGGAATGCTTCTTATTAGCTGTATGATGCTTGACATCTTGCTTAACCTCTACAAACCACAGTTTTGTCATCTGTAAAAAGGAGATAATGATAATAGAACCTAACTCATGGGGATATTGGGCTGTTGTGAGGATTAGACGAGTTAATATATGTAAGTGTTTAGCACTGGCACATAGCAAGCACCTATCAATGTTAGCTACATATACATATAAATGCATATTTGGATAAGAACAAATAGCATTGCTAATACTAAATAACTTCTAAAAAGCTACACATACCCTTGCCTTCAGACATGTATTGTGTTTTATTTGATTCTTGAGATAGAACTGTCATAGGAAGGAATTTACAGAAAATAGGAAACAGGCTACTTAAGAATTATCAAGTAATTTTTTAAATGCAATAAAGGAAAACAACAAGCTGAAAATACATGTATGATCATGTGACACAGAGAGAAATAGGAAAAAATTGAATCCCTCCGGCATTATCACAATAGTATTTCCCAAGCTTTGGCAGAGTGCAATGACCAAGATCAGCTTCCATGCATAGAGACAATGGCAGGTCAACTCAATGGCCATACTTACCACCTTTATCCATCCTACGGGGACCTGCCTTTTTGTCCTTCACCTTAGCAGCGCTTCCTTCCCAAAGGTTACTCTTACTCTTTTCCTTCTCTTCCTTGGAAACATGTTCCCTGGACTTCTCAGATAAGCCCTCTGCAATCACTCGGGTTCCTTTCTCGGCTTCTTCTTCAAGAACATTCTCCAAGTTTTCCTCTATTGGCAGAGGCTTGGTCTCCACATCTACTTTTATTATTTCTTGGTCTTCAATTTCGATTTCTAGAGAATTCTCAAGTGGAAGGTGGGTTTTTCCTGGCTCATCATTTTCACTCAACTCCTGGGAAGATGGACTTTGGACACTTTCATTTGGACTGTTTTCAGCGTGGGCTTCCCTGTCCCCCAGTGCAGATTCATCCTCACTGCAACTAGAATATGGGTGACTTTTGGATGAGGTTGATGAAGCAGTTCTTATATCTACAAAAATTAAAAATGACATCATTGCTTGTCCATAAAGGGAAATTTAATAATAATAATTGCGGGAATTATGCTAGTAATTAATCATACTAAAATTTTTAATATAGTTTAGTAGATTTGATACCCTTTCCCCATATAGTCCACATAATCGTCATGATAAAGAAAGACCTATGTAATCTGTGAGTCTATACAATTTTCAATACGAAGTCATATTTAACTGAAAACCAGTTGTATTTGTTTATTTGTTGAAAGCCATTTCACTGGAAAACCTTTGTTAGTATCTATTTTGTTATAGAAGAAATTGAATAATCTTTCACTTGTTCAGCAAGAGCACTTATCTCATTATCATCTTGGATGTATCCACAGTATTCTCTGTGCATAAAGTTTAAATTTTTATCTACTGTAACACCCGCCATACTGGTACACCCTGGTAGCTCGGTATGGTAAGAATATCTATGCATTTGCATAATACCTAGATACTTAATACTTTGAGATAATGCTTGTGTGCGTGTGTCTGTGTTCATGTGTGTGCGTGTGTGTGAGATCTGGTCTTTTTTATGGGTTCCCCAGAAGCAGACGCTGAGATGAGGACTCATGTTCCAGTGATGTATTAAAAATATGCTCCAAGAGAAACTCTTCTGGGTGTGGGTAAAGCAGGGCAGGGCAGGGAAGAAGTCAATCAAGAGAGCTATTTCAAGCAACATCTCAGCCTCAGCCTGATCCCATGGGAACCTCTGAAGTCTAAATTATATTAGAATTTTTCTTCCCTTGAGGAAGGAGCTGGGCTTCCATACTCTGCTCCAGTCAGACATAGCTACAGGCCACCCTGGGGGGAACATGAACTCTTGGCACTCCCTTGCTCTTTGTGCCTGAGGGTGAAGCAAACCCAGTAGCCCAGGGCTGTCCTCTGAAGAAGACAGAGGATGCAGAAGCTGGAGATGGACCTACAGAATCGGCAAAAGAGATTCTAGGATATCTATGCAGTACATTGATGTGATGCTAGAGACATGCAGTCTGGAAACTTACCAGAGCCAAAAATGGTTTCGTATTTATTACCCACAAAAACTTTTTAAAATCTCCAAGAAAGTAACACACACACACTGACTCTGTAAGGAAGATGCACTGCCTTGGGCCAGAAAAATACAAACTTGCCTTTCATTTTTTTAACCAAATAGACCTGTGTTTATAATTTTTTTATAGAATATATTTTTCAAATGAAATAGCCCATACTTACAAGCTGCTTAGCTTTCTTGTTTGCTCTTCTCTGTGTGCTCCTGATTCTTTTTTCTGTTTATGTTTTTTTCTGCTTGTCAGCTACCCAGATGGCTGTAGCAGCTGAGGCAGAGTTTAAGGGAAGAAATACCTGTCTTTACTCTTATCCTCTTCCCTCTAGCCCCAATGGCTCTCCATGACAGGGCTTAGCATTTTAAGTATAGTCACTGAGACATACTGAGTTCCCACAAAGATGTGAGAGATTCTACACAGCAGTAAAAAATAAACTCCAAAAAGCCTTTAAGCAACAGAACCCCTTAAGTACAATTCCATTTGTTCTTATCTTCCAACTATCTTGGCAGGCACCAGATGACCACTGTTTCTCAAAGGAATCACATACTTCAGCCACTCATTCTTTATCTCCATTGTATAAGATCTGGATGTGCTGTCTCTCGGTGAGGAACGTACAGATCAAGGACAGTCGTTCTCTATCTTATTTGTACTAGTTCCGAAATTTCAGGGACTATGATTTCCCCCTCTCTTAAGCATTTCACATTTGTTTTTTAAGAAAGAAAAACAACTCCCAATGTGCTAGTGGTTTGTTTGATCAGTGGTTTTCATTAATTGCACAATTAGCTAGGATACAATGTTATAATGGTTCTGCACGTCCAAAAATATCCGTATCTACCATCTGAATGTTGACACCAGGACTCTCACTTTTGGCTCTGAGAGTTGTTCACATAATTTAAAAGAAGAGTGCTCCTCTTTCTTTAGCAGCTTCTGTTAATTGCATTATTTTATTTCAAAGGCTGAAACATGCTCTGGTTCAATTTTGAGTCAGTCCTTAAGAAAGATCAGGTGAATGAATGGCTGCTGAGTGGCAAGGCTACCTGACCTCCCATAGAAACTCATTTCAGTTTTCAAATTTCTCTCTAACCTCCCTGTATAATTTCGTTTCACTCTCATTTCTCACTCTCATTTCATACAGACACTGGGGCCAGGCTGTGCCTACAAAAAGCTCAAAATGCTTTAGGGCCATGGAATGGGATTTTCAACACTAATTTTATTTATTCTCTTAGAAATAAAGTTTTTATGTGAAAACTTTTATATAAAGGAACATTTTATATAAAGGAATTTTAGGGTCGATATATAAATTGTAATTTTTTTTTTCATTAGGAGGGAAAAAGTTGTCTTGGAGGCATGTTAGGAAACAGCTCTGCCTCCTACCAAATTCCATTTATCTCTCCAGTGCTCCCTCCAGGTACTGATGCTAAGAATCTGCCCTTGGTCTTCATGGTAGGGACCCGATCTGCACCCACTGCCTGAGTCCTTGGCCAAAGCCAGTGTGTTTGGTGCCATGGTTCTACACCCTAAGCAGGATCTCTGACTTTTCTCTTTCCACATTCAATCAGTCCCCAATCCTTCACTGTTTTCTCTTTTCATGTCATCATAACTGTTCACTGATAACTATTCCTTCTTTTCTGTCACTACTATTTCATGCAACATGAACTTGAGAGAAAATACTATGTTTTTCTGTAAGACAAACTTAGGTGTTCCAATCATGACTAAGCTACTCGTTAGCTTTGACTTTGGTTATGCTACTTAACTTCTCTAAGGCTCTGTTTTCTTTGCTGTAAAATGGGAATCAATTCCAATTATTGCTCTCCATAAATCATTGCAGAAATTACATGATAAAAATTAATCTCACCAAATCAAATAATCATTGCTTTATGATTTTCAGTCTTCTTCTCTCTCTGATATCATACATGATAAGTATATTCTAATAAATTTCTTTCTTGTGATTTCACCCTGTATATCACATTAAGCATAGTAGTCACAGTTACCATTTATTGAGGAAAAAAATAAAACCTGATCATGATTATGCACCTACTCTGTACCAAGCACTGAGGTAAGCACTTTACAAACATTCTCATTTAATCCCATGGAGTAGTTAGTATCTTCTTTTTCTAGATCTAGAAAGTAAGGCCCACGGAAGAGTTAAATAATACCCAATGTCCATTAGCTATAAAGGAGCAATTTTTGTAAATACTTCTTTTGTAATGACCCATCGTATTAAAACCAAGACCACTCTACCTGCCAAAAGGCTTTCAAACAGAGGGCACCCACTGTCATGAACCCCACTATTGCTTCTCTTAGCTAGATTTCCCACTGTTACCACTACAGATGAAGATGGAAAATAGTTTTACATATTCTACTATATATGTGTCAGTAATCTCCACTGTTTGCACTGCCTGCCTAGTCAATTTGATATATATCTGACCAAAGGTACCAACCACACACACACACATCCATAGTCAGCACCAGTCCAGCAAATTCAGGATGAACTCTGCTCTCTCTCTGTAACTGAGGTCCTGAGTTGTCCTCCATCTTCCTAGCCACTTACAGAGATTCATTCATTCACTAAATGCACACTGAGCACATCCTATGTTTCAGGCAATGTTCTGGTATTGAGGACACAATGGAGTAAAAAGCAGGCCAGGTCCCTGCTTCCATGGAGATTACACACTCTAGACAGACATTGCTTCCTTTGGCATGAGTACAATAAATCAACTACACATATTTATTAAGGTATTTGTTCATTCTCTTAACAGTGACCATGGGTAGCTCTCTCAGAAGCTGTTATACTCTTATTGTGATCCATAGCTATGTAGCTTGTTTTGAACCAGTGACAAGTCCTGACCTCAGTTTTCAATCATTCCTTCACCCACTAGCATGATGCATTGTTTTACTACAGTTTAAATTCATTATTTCCTCCACTAATGTCCTGATTTTAACTACTTTGTTTTTAGCTTACTAGCTGAAGCCATAGAGACACCTCGATTTAAGTTCACAAACTCAAATATGAAAATTCAGTTAAAAATTTAGATCACTCCAATAACACACCATGTATCTCAACCCAGTGGACCCAATACTGTTCTGAGTTCTAACACAAATTATGTCTCTTTGCCAATTCCTTGGTCCAAGTTTTCACAGAAAAATCTGCATAAGTGTCACACCTATTTTCTTCAAATTAGCCTTGACATATGAATTTTTATGTCCTACTATTCCTTATATTAACAGTTGTAGATTATACTCATGAGTTCACCAAAATCTGTTCATATTTATATTAGATACTGTGGTTTGGTGAATATTTTCATGTACAATAATACCTGATTAGACAAGTGTTTTGTACTCAATAAATATCGTCAAATGAGTGTATGCTTAATGACAATAGAAGCAGAAATCACTGAATTTCATCCATGAACAGTAACTAGTTATTTGGTGTAAGGGAGAACATATGTCCTCATACTGGTAATTCATTATCAATTTAGCAATGAGACAAATATACACATTACTTTGTATATATATCTCGAAAGTAAATGCAGGAGAAGAAGAAAGCTTAAAAGTTCCTCCTTATTTACCTTTAACTGGATTTTCTAAATACTTAAAATACTGAGAATATAGTCAAATCGTGTATCACATTTTGCTGCTTAAATCTTTTTACATTTGTCCATTAATCTAGTCAACCAGTCATGCATTTCACAAGATTTTATTGAGTGCCTCAGTAGTGCCATCACTATGTACAGGGCAGATTCAAAACTGTAGAGAAATACCTCATAGAAAAGTACTTTATGTGAACTAAAAGATGATGCTGCATTTAAGTATTCACCTGCAAGCCATGACTTCCTACTTCAACAATCCAAAAGTGAAGATGAATTGAGGAATGCTTACAATTAAGAAAAATTAAAATGTGACTAATCATGCAAAACATCACAGACATAGATTCTAGCCAAAAGTTGCCTACAATCTTTCCCTAACCCTCTCTGGTCCGAGGAGGAGTCAAGTGACACTATGAAGTCCACAGAGCGTGGTCTCATAGCATGTACAATTTCAACACAGAAGGAGAAGGCTTCCCTCATATGCATCCCTTCAAGCCCATAGTCAGGCCCAGAAAGGAAGAGTGAGATACTGGAAGTCAGTAAATCAAGTAAACAGAATATTTTTGTGATTCTGAGATTTTCAAAGTCTTTAAGGCTTACTTATTCAACAGACTGAAAAATAGCACAAGTAAAATACTATCTTTCTTACTAGAAAAAAATTTCACTTTAATTCTTATGTTCTTTTCTTTGTATTCTGGGAACAGATTCTCTCTCTCTCTCTCTCTGTCTCTCTCTCTCCCCTTCCCCCCGTTCTCTTTCTCATAAGGAGCTACTTAGTCTTTACCTCTTACTCACAGGTACTATCATCCAAACTGTCCCTAAAAGTCTATTCTCAGCAACATGACACTTTTCCCCTCAACTTTATAACATTCATCTATGACAATATATTTTCAACTGGTGAATTAGCTCCTGGGGTTGCCAACACAAACACAGAGAAAAGGAATCTGTCATTCTTTTTAAACGATGGGAAGTCTCACACATCATTCCTAAAGCAGGGTCCTCTCTTAGTGGGCATGCAGTCCCTGGCACTCCATCATTTGCAGGCTGCTCAGCACAGTGTATTCATCAAGGCGGGCCGATGCAATTGCTCACTGGCAGTTTAAATGGGGCCGACTTGTCACAAGAGTGACAGCCTGGGCAATTGTTTGCCCTCTGGGAACAGGTGCAGGCAGGTTCAAATGAAACACATCCAAACACTAACAGCAAGATTCTTAATCATGTCAATAAAAAGGATGTACCAGTGTCTAGGATTCAGTGGTCACAATGTGCCTCTTACACTTTTGAAGATGAAGTGCTGTCTGGCTTTTCAATAGATTGTTCCAAGGAATCTATCATGTCATTATCATTTTTAATGCACATTTCTTGTTTGCTGGATGAAATATCTAATTCTGATACTCCTCATGCTACAAAGCATGTTTTTGAATAACGCAGGGTCAGGTTATCAAAATAAAGGGATGGAAAATAAAGGAGCCTGGTGGTGGAGGAAAGAAACAGTAGTAAGCAATGAAATTTTACTTCAGAATAATGGCAGAGTTTTAATGTAAATACCGAGGATGCAAAGGAGCTCTTAAAAAGGATTATTTAATAACATCGTTATTGAAAAAACAGAATAAAATAGTTAGCCAATTTAATTTAAGAGCAGTTAGCTCTTAAATTTCCCAACATTGTGGACTAGATTTTATATGTTCTGATAGCTTTCATTACACATCTATTTAAAATATTATATGTTCTATATCTCCATAATGCAGCTAACTCTATACAATGTTTTTAATAAAATTCCAGTAATAATCATATAGTATAAATGTAACTAGATATCATGGCACTAACAAAAGTGTTTTAGTATTCTTGGTGTTTATCAAGTAACTGCTTAATATTCACAAAATATCTTTAGGAAATTATCTCTGTGAGGAATAACAAGGACAACATACAGTCCTAGCTTTTGTAGTATAATTAATTTGTGTGTTATTAAATTAGCTTGAGGGGCAAAATTTAACACACATGAAACAATGAGTGAAAAATCAACTGCTGAACGATAGAGTTTCATAAAATAAAGAGCTCAGTGAAGGCTGCCGAAGTAGGAGAGTCTCATGGAAGAGGAAGGGGATGAATTGGAAACAAGCAAAAGGACTGGAAGTGGATTGGGGGAGTCCATCCAGGAAGGAGAGAGGTAAATTTGGGTAAAATTAGAAAATGTCCATTTTAATTTCCTCCGTTTAAAAGTAAAACAAAAAAACAGAGGCTAAAAAATAGGATAAGATGAAGAGTTCAGGGTAAATGCCTCTAAAATGTACATTCTTAAGGAAACAAAATCCTTTTATTGGGGGGACTTGCTTTAATTTTAGATAAGTGGATATTGGCTGATTTGGAGAAATGTTATATTGTTTTTTTCCAAAATCCAGGCTCTGAATTTTGCGTCTTGGCTCCACCCATTTCTGGCTGTGTGAGTTACTCAGTCTCATCATTTCCACATTTCTTTACTAGTGAAATGGAGATTAAAAGTACCTGCTTTTTTTTAAGGTTGTTTGAAGTAAATCAGATAATTCATGTAAAATATTTAGCACAGCACTTAGCACAAAATAGTCTTAATGAACAGTACCTATAGGATACCTTTTTAAACATAAGATTCCAGTTATTTAAATGCAAGTAGTATTCAGTGTTAATGTTGACCCATCACTATCAGTTATTCAGTAATTACAGGTCTAAATGATTAAAGCCTTCCCTTGAAGTAAGATTCAAGTACTGCCTGCATCCTTGTCTGCTTAAACAGAAAAAATTACTCTATCTTGGAAGAAAATCCATTTGATCCCAAGAAAACAAGTTGATTATGCAGTACAAAAATAATCCCCAGATTACCATATATTGAAATAATGTACTGACCCTTTGTGAAATCAGTACTTGATAATTCACCACCATTATTGAAGAAATTAAAAACTGAGTCCTTCTTTGTTCTGAACCGGTTATATTTATATGCAAACACACTTTCAATCTTTTTCCAGGTCCAAGTCACTTGTATAGTTTCTTTAAAATTTGATTCAGGTGACATCACTTTTCCATAGAATTCTTAAACTTTTTCTATGTCATATAGGAATATAAACTTAAATCCCATATTCATATTCAAAATGAGGGGAAAAAGCTATGTTTCGGCATGCCTAGAAACATAAAATGTAACTATTGAGAAATTAAAGGCCTAATTTAAGATTTTACAAAAATTTTTCAATGCTAGATCATTAATATAGAGTAGTTCTTTCAACTATAATAAAATGGCAGCAAAACTTGTTTTCAAATATATTGCAAGTTAAAATCACTCTAATTTTTCACATTGTGCTTCACTCTTCACTCTGTCAGGAAGTTCAGGATTAAATTTTTAGTTCAAGCATAGTCACGGTCTCATGTGCAGTTCCTAGTAAAATTATCTTTTCTTACGCTAAATAATTTCTGTTCTTTATTTTATTGTCTTGTATATGTCTGCATGAAATTTTAGAATAGGTTTGCTTGAATTCATTCTTGAACAGAATAGAACTACAAACTAAATATTTGTTCTTGTGATTACTTTATTACTTAATTTACTCTTATTTTGTATAATCCCTATGTATTCCTTGAATTCAAAATTTTGAGATCTTATACAGAAAAAAATTTGAGAGGTGAAAAGAATGAGGAAAATTGACAGCAATTCAAAAAGTCATCATAATGTTACCTCATTCTCTAGTCTAAAGCAAACTACAAAGACATACACACACTTAAATATAAGACAGGGTTATTATTATCACTGATAAATGCCCAGAATGTACCAGGGAAGATATTTTATTTACTAAGACCCACATAGCCTTGGCCAAACACTTTCATGGGACAAATCCAGAAATGTTTTCCTTCTTTGGACATTATTTTGGTAATTTAAGGTGTTTAGAAAGGTCTTAAATATTTAAGATATGCCTCAGATAATGAGGGTTTCTTTATCTACCTGAAAAGCTCTGTATTTTCCCTGTGAACATTCAGAGTCATTTTAGATTTGAAAATTATAAGGGGTAAGCTTTGCCAAGAGCAATAATCCTTCCATAAACTAATATGCCAGCATCTGCATTCCAGGTAAGTTAAGAAAAAAACATGAACATAAGGGAGGAATTTTCAACTTTTCCCTTAATTGAATGGGAGCTACTTTTCATTTTTCCAAAGCCACAAAAATGGTGTATATGTGTGTGTATATAAGAGGAGATAGTTTGAGATGAAAAAAAGGTAGTAACTTTCTACATAAACAGAAGATGTGTCACTACAAGCTTCACGTGACACCCTGCTGAAAAATCCCAGCAAACTAAAGAAAGAGAAAGGATGGAAGAATGACTCCATAATTTGGATATCTATGGAAGAGGGGTTGATCAGCATCCTCCGTTAGGGAACCAGGTTCCGAACAGTCTTTTAAAAAAGATTATCTCATTAAACATAAGGAAAAGAAAAGTAGTGAGTACACTTGCTAAACAGCCTATGTCAAATGATAAGCTAATCAACTTGCCATGTTTATCCTCTTCCAATTCACTCTCAGAGCATCCATCAACCTCATCTTTCACACTGTCATCAGCATCTGATGCCTTCCACGAGGTTTCACTCTCCTTTTCAGCGTCTAAAAGATCTTTTTCATCATCTGAGGGTGACTTTGGCATTCCATTCAATGGATCATCAGCCTGTCCTTCATTAGCTTTCTCATCTTGTTTCTCCTCATCTGCTTCGAAATCTTCTTCATATTCTGAGAAAAGAAAAGTTCCACTATGAGAATGAAAATAGAATCCCTAATACTTAACCCATTTCATTTTAATGAGAACTTTGACTCCATTATCCTCCCCTCTCTGGGCCTTTCTTCACTTCTTTTTCACAGTTAGTGAACATGGAAAACTAATAGCAAATGATCAAAGATTGCAATCAGTTACATATACAAGAGCAGTAAAGAAATGAAACTCCAGGGGCTTCCCTGGTGGTGCAGTGGTTGAGAGTCTGCCTGCCGATGCAGGGGACACAGGTTCGCGCCCCGGTCTGGGAAGATCCCACATGCCGCGGAGCGGCTGGGCCCATGAGCCATGGCCGCTGATCCTGCGCGTCCGAAGCCTGTGCTCCACAATGGGAGAGGCCACAACAGTGAGAGGCCCGCGTACCGCAAAAAAAAAAAAAAAAAAAAAAAAGCTCATTTACAAATGGACATCATCATCTACAATAACCAAAATGGACAAGAGAAGAACTTGATAGAAAACAATAAATTAGAAATAAATTTAAAATGAAGAGAACAGGATTATAATAATGAAAGTTAATTTGGAGACCCAGTGAGGCCATATTTTGTAGGAAGAATGTTCAAAATATTTGGATATCAAGTTAATGAATAGTGAAGTGGAAAATATTCAATTAATCAAGTCCAAAGGCCCTGAGAAGTAACACTGTGAATAGCACATTCTTTGAGAGAACCAAATGGACATCAAGAAAAGGCATTATGAAGGATTCTGTATCTGGGCCAGAACTGAAATCATATGCATTATTCATCCCTACAATCAATAAAATAATTACATTCCAAGGATAAAAATTCTTATAAAATAGGATATTCCTGTCACAGTCATGAATTTGCTTCATTTCTTCAGAAGTGTAACACATCTGTAGCAGAAAAAGGAAACTGTCACATCAGATAAACGCCATCTGTCCCTTGTGGTTATAATTTTTCACCTTTCATATTTAATTGTTCCCCTTTTTCTTCCACCAAAAACTAAAAATCTTGAAGTGACAACATGCCAAGGATAGAGAGCAAAAGGATTTCATGCAGAACCAATTAAGCAAATAAACAATTATCTTTTAAAATAAAAATTACAGGAAAAATAAAGTTTTCCCTATTTTGTGTGTTTTAGTTATTAGATAGTCTGGCTTCTTCTCCAGCAGTGGGGGCCTGTCGGGTAATTACTTGAGAGCTGTCTACTCTGCCACAATGAAGGAAACTTAATTTAGAAATGCATGCCCTGTGCATATGAAGAAAGCTCTGTTAATGCAGAGAAGGGATGAGGGCGATGTGAGAAGAAAAGTGAGATCAGAAACTGTAATGAAAAAAGGCAAACAAAGAGAACTCACCACGAGAAAGTTTTCATGAAAGAGATTTAATATGGAGAAAGAGAAATGTGAATCAGTAGAACAAAATTATAAAATAAGCAAGAAGTTGAAGAAATTAGTTTATATTGCATAATGGAAACAGGACATACTAATAAAAACAAATATTTTGATTCAAATATTTCAGGCCAAGTAATGGGATAGCTTCTCACTTGGTTTAGTCAGCTGTCAATCAATAACTCTATTGAGACCCTTCTATTTGGAAGAGGCTAAAATTGCAAGATAAAAGACATTACAGTAACACAACCCCTGCCCATCAAAGAATCTCCAATTTTTGTTGAGGAAATAAGACGTAGGTACCCAAGAAATACTGTACTCATGTTAGAAGAGTTTTTATACATGACCCTCAGTAATGTTCGTTTTAACACTATTGGGCTCAGTTGCTGTAGATTTTTATATAGGACTCATGATTAATTATGTGAAATAGTGTCAAATAAGTGGAATAGAGTCAAACAAGGATGGAAAGTCATTTGGAGATTGTGGAAGACTTCCTAGGAGTGGTTGAAGTTAGCCACAGAATTCACACACAGAGAAAAACACATTAGGAACAAGAGATATTTGCTGCTGGTCACAAGATAAGCAGGGGCCAGACAGTACATGAGTAAATTGCTGCAAGTCCATCAACAATATTACAGCGTGGTGAAATATAGGGTTCTGGAGTCAGGCTGTCATGTGTCCAAGTACCAGTTAAAGCACAGCTGTGTGACCTGTCAATTTGCTCAACATCTTTAAGCTTCAGTTTCTTCACCTATGATATGGGTGGTACCTGCCTCACAACGCTATGGGGACTATTAAAAGCAATAATCCCTAAAATATGCTTAGTATAGTGCCAAGGACAGTAGGCTCCTAATAAATGTTAGAGATTAGTAGTAATCATGACTGATTGGGGGTGGAGAGAGTTGGTCATAGAATAGGAGAAATCACACACAATATGTGCTTTATCGACAGCAATACACTTTAATGGAGGCAACTGATTAAAATCAGAGTCGTACAAGTGTCCACAATTAGGACACAATCGCAGTTATATTATTGAAGCAGACCATAAAACTGAAGGACCATGTAGTGAACCACAAGAACAATCCCTGAATCCTATTTGGCAGGAGCTTCAGTGTTTTCTCTCAAAACACGAAATTCAAGGCTGCCCTGGCTTTGTTCTAGCATCACATTTAAATATTAGCCTTCTATTAACCAGGAACACTGCATTAGCATCACAGCTCAAAGCACACCTCCTTTGTCTCATCTACTCATGTTTTCAATATGAATAAACTAGTGGCATGCTTTCTGTATCCCTTTTCATAATTTCTTCTGTTTCCCCATCTCATCTTTCTTCTTCCAGAGAAGGTAATTAGCTTGTTGTTTACCATCCCCACTAATGAGGAAGCAAGTCAACGCGAGGTCAACATCAATCCCTCCGCAGCTCTCCCTCGCTGACCTCCTCACAGGCTTCTTGCTGCCCTGAACCATCAGCGGCTGTTCTACAGAGAGCTGAAGCCTTGCTCCGCTGTTTCTTCTTTCCTTAAATGGAAATGGGCATTTAAAGTCCATTAAGGAGCCAACACAGAAGGAAGAACTTGGGAAAAGCTGTTTAATAGTCATAAAGTATGCTACTCATAGCACGGGCCATGTTGGTTTAAGAAAAAAAAATACAGAAATTGAACATGGCCTAAATAAACATACCTGTATGTTGTGAAAGTTAAAACACGAAAACACATCCCATTTGTTAATTGCTCTGCTGTTGCTATTGTTATCTACAGATATTGTAAAATTTTCAGTTTAAGATAAGAATGAAGACTAGAAAGGATCATGGAGAGAGGTAAGCTGGGTCAAAGTGTTAGGAGTGAAATCTTTTTTAGATAGTCACATTATTTCAGTAATAAACAGATATAAAGTCCAATGCTGTAACAACTCTGTAATTATTTTCTTGGATTTCTGAAACTGTTGGGCGGCAACTAGAGAAGGTGGGGAAGAAGAGACCTAGGAGATGCCCCTTTCCTGATACCAGCCCTTCCACACTCATCCCAGCCAATGGCTAGCGCTCCTCTAATCCAGGCTTTGTCTCCTGGGTGCAAGAGGGTCACTCAGGCAGCTCCCCTTTTCTGATTCTTTGGACATATCACCCACAACCAGGTAACATCAAGGATAGCTTGTACAGCAGAGGAGGTTATACGTACAGTGTTTGAAAGTTTGGGCTTTGGAATTAGACAAGCCTGAGTATTAAAGGGTAGCAGAGTATGCCACCCCAAACTATGCCACTTGGGCATAAGGTTTATTTTGAGCTGAAGGCAATTGAGAAGTAGTAAATAGAAGAGAAGTTCTCTGCCCTCCCCCCATTTCCCTAAAAGCAGGACATATATTTGAAGGTATCTCCCCTCCCCTCTCTCCCAGCAAGGACAAAAGCTAATCATAGGAGACAACTCTGATCCTTAGCAGCCCAGAGATGGCACCAGAGGAATCAACATAACAAACTTCACTAGAACTAGCCCTTATCTACCATTAGTTTCCACATAATATTTGCCTTCCCACAATTTGTTGCCCCTGGAAGCTCAATGTCCTTTTCCTTTGCCTTGTCACTTCTTGAAAAAATGTATTTTTCTTTTATTAAGATGCCATATAAGCCCAAGTTCTAACCCCCCCTTTGAGTTACTCAGCTGAGTGCTCCCATACATATGCACGATGCACCTGTTAATAAACTTTTGCTTGTTTTCCCTTTTTAATCTCTTTTGTCAGTTTCATTTACAAGGATACAGTTAATGAACCTAAGATGGGTAGAGGGAAAAGTTTTTCCTTTCCTACAGTATGAAACTTAGTTCTGCTACTTTCTCTCTGTATGTCTGAGCCTCATTTTCTTAAAATGGAGAGAGTAATAATATCTACTACATCAAAAGGTGAGGGTATGTATATATATAAGGTAAGGAGATATATATATATATATATATATGTGTGTGTGTGTGTGTATGCAGTTAGGGGGGGAAAGAAACGAGGAGAAAGAGGCAGAGGAGAAGGATGAAGAGGAAGAAGATGAAGAGGAAGGAGAGGAGAGTGAGGGGAAGGGAGGGGAAGGGATAGGCGGGGAGGGAAGGGAAGAACAAGAAAACAAGAAATGCGCACAAGCTCCAGGACCCCAGGCCTACATCAAATGTTTTCAGTTATAGAATACTCTATCACTATATAATCATATAGGTTGTTCCTACCTGATGCCAAAGCATCAGTTTCACCAAAGCAAGTACATCAAATACTGAAAAAAACAGGCAAAATTCTGTTTGGTGAAATGGTCTCTCCCTGCATAAGTGAACAGAGCCTCTGGCTCACGCAGACGCAAACTCTCCTTTCCCGCCTTCCCCTCCAAGCACCTCCAACCCCCTGGAGTTAGGCTGCCCTCCTCTAAGACAGGCCACACAGAACTCCTTGCAAAACGGTTGAGAAGGTGGTCAGGGATTCCTCACCTGCAACACAGTTGCCTGAAGATCGAAACTGAGTAACAACATTTAATGGATATTTTTGCAAATTTTTATAATCACATTGTAAAGTCTTAAACAAAACGACCACACCAGGCAACAGCAAAAGAACCCAGTGTTACTCATTACCATATTTAAATATGTTTTCTTGGTCATCTTCCCAGACTTCTTGTCCTGGCTTTTCTTTACGTTCCATTTCTTCAACAGCAGTTCTCACTTCGCCGATCCCTGTATGTAGTTCTTGAGCTGAAAAAATGGCTGAAGCTGAGGTTTTGCTCCCCTTCATCTCTCTCCTTCTTGGTATCAGGTACTCTCTATCCTTCCTCAGTTTCCCCTCACCCTTCATCAATCCCTCTCTTCTCTCAATACTCTTTTCTTTCCTAGGTTTTGGTGAAGTTGTTTTTTTGTCAAGGCCCATTGCAATAATGCACCTAGGAAAAATATTAACATAAAGTGTTGATTAACCTTTATATATAGCACAATGGAACTGCAAAGATCTTTAAATCACTTCTCTTATTCCAGTAAGAAATGTTACAAGACACATATTTATCATAGTACACAGAGTTAATTAAAATAAACTACTTTCTCCTTATTAATACCAAAATCTTGTAAACACAACAATTCTTAATAGTTTTACCCACAGTAATTACACAAGAAAAGAAAGCAACTTAACAACAATGAATTATAGTCTCAAACTAAACTTTGCGCCTTAAAGTATATATTTGACCTTATAACAGAGATAGATAGGTAACTTAAGTCCTCATATTAGAATTATGTGATAAAAGAACATTCAGGTTTATCAATAAAAGGAAGCTGAGATAAAAATTATCAGAAGAAAGATGTCATTCTGTCTTTGATAATTTATTATTCCAACAAGACAACAACAAAAAGACTTCCATACAAAATTGACTCTAAATAATTATGATTGAATTTTTAAGAAACACAATCAGTTAAATATTTTTGTACCCTTTAAATAAACACTTCAGGAGCCTGAATGCTCATTTTAACAGAACTGCCATTATTGCTTTTAGAATGGCCTTTTGAAACCTGTACCACAATCTTTTGGTGATTTTTCCTGGCAATAAGCTTTTGTTTTGGAAAATGGCAATAATCTATAGAGGTCATAAAGTCATTCTAGGTCAAATCTGGTGAGCCAGCAAATGATCTGAATGTTTTAAGACATTAAAAAATATTTTAAAAAATCAGTTATAACAAAAGTAACATTAAAAATTCTTCTCTAGCTTTTATCCTATCTCTCAAGTTAATATCAAAATAGGAATTCCAATAACTGTAATACATACATTAATAAAAATGATGACTATGATGACAATAAGAGCATCCAGCACTCCTTCTGTGCCAACCTCTTTACTGGGTACTTTATATACGTGGTCTTATATGTTATATTCCCCTACAGACCAATAACTTAAGAACTATCGTCATCACTTTACAAATGAGGAAACTGAGGCTTCAAGGATTCCATGACTTGCCCAAGTTCACCCAGCAGGTTAGTGATAAAGCTGGCTTTCAGCTCAGGACTGTTAGACTCCCATCACCTCCCACTGACGGACACCCATATGATTAGATTACAGGTATAGCCTTCTCAGATGACTAGTTACACAGACAAATGTTACACTGCTGGGCTTACCACTAGGGCAAGTGCTCACAGTCTCCTCACAAAGACTAACAGAATGTGGAGAAGTTTTCACCAAGGCCTGGAGACAATCCCTGACCTGAAAGAGGTGCCTGGCAGCTACCAGTCTCCCCACTCCTCCTCTAGAACTTCACACATTCCCTTCTCTCCATGTCACACAACTGTTGGGGAACTGGGTCAATTACAGTGAGGTCAGAATGCAGTCAAGACTTTCCAGTCCAGGAAGAATAGAAACAATATGTAAAATCTGAAAATTGCCTCTATGTGAATCAAGTCCAATGGCAATTTCTTAAACTGAAGATATCACTGAATTTCAGCCATCCCTAGACTAGCAATAGCATAGGAATTGATCTTAACTCATTCTCCCAACAAGTAAATATGAGAACTTAGTTATATCACTTATCCTTTCACTATCTCCCCATAAAATAAAGCTAAAAGGATATGCACTCAAAGTAACTATCAGGCTGTGAAAAATGGGATAATCAGAACATACTTACCTCAGCCATATTAAGCATGATAAATTATTTCTTGACTATAATGATGATATACGTAGCACACTGCTTTCCTTGGAATAAAGGTGTCATGAATCTTCAGAGATTATGATTACTAGCATTCCTTCTGTTCAAGCTATTCTTCCCTTATCAATGGTAACACCAAATACATTGATTTGGAGCCTCTGATATGCTGTTACTTTTAGTTCATGTTGTGACTGTGTAAAGGCTTTGATGCCTCCCTACTGCATGCACAGACTTTTTATTGCCCATCTGCTTAAGGGAATTAGGCAAACAAAGTGGATAACATCTGTGCTCTCCTCCTCACTGACTACCTATTTGACTTCTGAGTATAATATGAGGTGTTGATTCTCATTATTAAAGCTCAAAGCAATCTGCATTCTCTTGGTTACGCAATTCTTTTTCCTGTGTTTCACTTTAGCAACTGAAAGTAACTACCACGACTCTTCCAAGAGTTCCCATGATTGAGGGATGGATACAAGTGTGGAACCTCCATACTTTGGAAGTGAAAACAAGCTTTTCTTGTTTTCTAAGGACCTTAAACAGGTAACTCCAAAAATTTCTAAATCCTTCCTCCTTAAGTGAGAGAAGAGGTGTGAAAGAGTCATCTAGCAAGTGGGATAGTGAATGGTCTAGGGCAATGTATCAGGAATGCCTAGGTATATTTAGGACCTACCTGAGGTTGCTTTTCTGTTCCAAGTCAAATATGTGTTCTCCATATATGTGGACAAGTCATTTGTGGGCAAGTCATTTGTTTAACTCCCAGGAAAGCTAATGAGTTTGTATACAATCATCCATGTGTGAACACATTGCACTCTTTGGGAACTGCTGTATAAATCCAAGCTATAAAATGTTTGGTCCTAAACACTTTCTATCGAGGTTTAATAATCAGTGCCAAAATCTGATGGATGACATCTACTCTCCTTTCAACACTTAACTAGCTTCTGTACAATTCTTTATATGATTTCGCTTGGTTCTCTCTAGCTTCTTTCTTTGAAGTTTTCAAATAATAATAACAAAATGGTTGTGATGTTTAAGAGTAAGTTCTATTACCCTCAACTAAAATGCACAGTTCTCATAAGACACTGGTTTTCAATTTTTTCTTAGCTTCATAATCAGCTGAGGTTAAGGCTCCAATCACTCTTTGACTGGAAAATAGAAATAATCAGCAGAGAACTTCCAGTTGATCCCAACACAGCCACCAACTTGCATCTCTCTCTGCCCTACATGCCATCTTTCTTCCTGTTACTACAGAAGAATGCTTCCTCTCATCTAAGGCTAACACCTCTATTTGAGCCCTATATCCCATCTCCTCTAGTCTACTCAAGCACTTTGCCCCAGCAATTTCTCTCTCTATGTCATGCCTGATCAATGTGTTTTTGTTCCCCCTAGGGTATCAACCCTATCTATCAGCTTATAACCATATCATAATATCTCCCATCTTAAAATATACTAAGCCCCCTTGGGTCCCTACATCCTCCCTCCTGGCTGCCACCCAGTTTCCATCTTTTAGAGCAAAACTCTTTAATAAGAGCTATCCATCATCTCTGGCTTTAGCTCTTCTCCAATTGTTTCTTAAACCCACTCCAAACAAGCCTGCATTCCTACCACTCCACAATAGCAACTTGTGCCAAGATCAGCAATAACCAACACATGACCAAATAATCATGCTCAATCCCGAATTTTCATTTTGCTTCACCTAACCACACCTACAATCCAGTTGATTATGCCTTATTCTTGAAACATTTTGTTCATTTCCAGGACATTGCTTTCTCTGGGTTCTCTGTCTAATCACTGGCCTTCCTTCCTAGGTTTTTCCTGGTTCCTCTTTATCTTCCTCACCTTTGAACTAAAGTGACCAGAGCTTATTACTCAGGCATCTTCTCTTACTGCATTCCATTCTTAAGCAGTCTCATCCCATCTTATGACTCTAAATGCCATCCATATGTAAACAATTCTCAAGTTTATATATCTCCAGCCTGGACCTCTCACCAGACCCCAGATTCACAGATCCAACCACCTACTCAACATTTCTACTCGCATATCTCATAGACGTCTCCAACTCAGTGTGTCCAAAACCAAAATCCCCTCCTTCCACTCCCAAAGCTGCACCTTTCATAGTCTTCCCCATGTTAACTAGGCATCTTTCCAGTTGTTCAGGTTAAAAACTTTTCAATCATCTCTGACTCTGCTCTTTTTCTCATGCCCTGAATCCAATCCATCAATAAATCCTGTAAACCCTACCTTCAAAATACGTCTAGAACCTAATCACTTGTAACTCTTCCTACCACTCTCTCTCCTCTAGATTAAAGTAGTTTCCACCCTTCCCCACACCCTCCCTATTTTAGTTTTCCCATAGGAGCTACTATCAGATCATGACAGGCCATTGCTCTAAACCTACCTGAGAGGCTTCCCATCCCTCTCAGAATAAAAGTCAAAGTCTTTGCAATGATCATAGGACTCTACGTGACTTGACTCCACTGTCTCTCGGACAGTGACATCTTCTATCACTGTCCCTTTCTCACTTTTGCTCTGATCACACTAATTTACATACACCAAGCGTAATCCTGTCTCACACCCTTGGTATATGCTTTTCCTCTACCTGAAAACCTATTTGAAAAAGGAGACATTTTTTTCTGGTTTCTGCTCAAAAGACATCAGAGAGGCCTTTGCTGACCATCCTACATAAAATAATACTGCCTTCTGACACTTGTCCCCCCTCATTCCTTATATCTCCCTTACCCTGCTTTGTGTTCATCATGCTTATTACCATCTAATATACATTAATTGGTTGTTGTATTATTGGTATATTGGCATGGGTTTATTGGTATATTATTTTCACTTCCCCTGTCAGAAGGCGCTCTATGGGTCAGGTTCTTTGGTTGGTTCACTGCCATGTTCTAGCTTGGCACAGAGTCAATTCTCCATGAGTACTTTCAGGAAAAAAATTAAGTAAAGCCTGCAAGAAGATCTCCTGACTACAAACAGAATGTCCAATATGAAAACTGATGAATAATAGTCAAAACTGACCTTTTATCATGTATTTTTTTATGTCCGAGATTGAAATTAGGGGTATGAGAGTGATCATGGGGCTACACGATAATGCAGGCACACCTCTATTACGCAAAACCTATAACATGCAATTATATAAGCCGGATGCTTGAAACATGCTCTGGATCTCAACTCAAAATAAATTACTATGAGGAATGAAGGAGGGGGAAAGCCTCTCTTTCCCTTTAGAGACAGAACTTAAAGCGTCATGAGGAAAGGAAGAGGTAGAAAAGAAACAGAATTTGAAACACCACCAGCTTTTATGCCCACTATATAATAAATCTGAAAATCTACTTTATATCTTATAATTTTAAATACAACACACAGGATTGTGATAAACAACCTTTAACTTAGATATTTTAGGCTCATCTACATTGATATGATTCTTAACAAATTGTGCTGAGAAATACATCAGTAAAAGCATACAAAGAAAAATGTAGCAAAACTTGCCCTCTACCAGAGGACATTTGTTTCCATACTTGTAGCAAGGAGATGACCTCTCGACACACACAAACCCAAAGTAGCTTCGTTTGCCTCCAAGTCTGGAACCTTTTCGATGCTTATATTCACAGCAGGAGCTTAACCTGTCCACCTGTATCCCGTTCAGGAAAAAGGTGAGACTGAAGGGGAAACCATGGTGCCTTTTGGAAATAAACTGAAAGGTCTCTGGAATTTAAAAAGGAAATACATTAGTGAAAGCAACTGACTTTGAACTAACATGTTTTAAATCACATTTTTCTGTTATTTAAGTGCAATATTACTTTCTAGATCTCCTTTTTAACTTGAGGACAATTTTTTAACCACAAAAACACACTCTATTACTTATATATATAATAAATACTCCAAGGCATTATAAAACTCTTTGACTTGTAATAAAATAATAAAACCTAAAATTATATGAGTATTTAATATGGCCAGGCATTACGCCTAATTACCTTGGGTGTGTTATTTCTCAACAACCATATGAAGTGGAAATATTACTATCATTAGTTTCCATAATGTAGAAATTTAGGTTTAGAGCTCAGTAATTCAGCCAAAATCATACAATAAGTGGAAGAGTTAATGTTTGAATCCAAACATCTCTCTAGATTCCACGCCTCTATCTTGCTATGTTATCTAGCAATAAAATACATAACAAAAGGCTGCTGTGAGTTCAGTAATGCTTTTATATGACTATTTTTTTACTCAGTAATGCTTTTAAATAAATTTTTGTCTTTAGTTGTGACTTGAAACATCCTGATACATGTATGGATGAGGCAGAATTATTCCATCTTCAATCCATTCTCAGTTCTGCCTTGATTTGAGACCCCTTCTTGATCCCTAACCCACCCAAAAGTCTCACCAATAAATTAAGAACCACTGCTTGGATTTCCTTGGTGGCGCAGTGGTTGAGAGTCCGCCTGCCGATGCAGGGGACACAGGTTCGTGCCCCGGTCCGGGAAGATCCCACATGACACGGAGCGGCTGGGCCCGTGAGCCATGGTCGCTGAGCCTGCGCGTGCAGAGCCCGTGCTCCGCAACGGGAGAGGCCACAGCAGTGAGAGGCCCGCGTACAGCAAAAAAAAAAAAGAACCACTGCTTGCAATTAACAATTTTTAATCATTTCAAGTCTCTATAATGCTTTTTGAAGAAGTCTCACCCTATACATCCCAAAACCCGATTCTGAGAAACTCTATGTTATAGAGTGACTCAGAAACCTGCTTCTCATGACACTTCTAACGTTACTTCCTACAATAAGCCTCCCTGGACTCTTCCACTTCTACCAATAATAGGCTTGATAACTTTTGCCTCTCTTTTGCAATATTTCCTATTGTTACACTTATTATTAAAATATGGCTACACCAGTGGTTCTCAAGTTTTAGTGTACATCAGAATCATCTGAAAAGCTTATGAAAACATAGATTTCTGGGCCTCATCCCAGAGTTTCTGATTCCACAGGGCACAAGAATTTGCATTTTTATCAAGTTGCCAGGTGATGCTTTATGCTGCTGGTCCAGGGACCACACTTTGAGAACCTTGATCTAGATGTTTGCTGCCCTGCATGTTTGTGAAATCCATGAGAGTTTAAATTTCATTTCCCCAGATCCCAGGACAATGGCACAGGAAGCCTCCAATAAATAATTAGTGAATCATTATTTTAACTCATTCTTTCATAGTCATCTAGAAATACTTTGTATATACCATACTATGCCCCTAAAAAATCTAAATCAGATGCAACTTATACTAAAGAATAGACTTATTAAAAAGGTAATTCCATCATTTATACCTTAGTATTTGTGATGTGAAATTAAACAAAATAGGAAAGAGAACATTGGCAAGTTAGTTTCTGGAGAAACTAAGATACAATAGATATTAAAATCCACTTGTCTTTATATATGGACTTTTTTTTTTTTTTTTTTTTTTGCGGTACGCGGGCCTCTCACTGCTGTGGCCTCTCCTGTTGCGGAGCACAGGCTCCGGACGCGCAGGCTCAGCGACCATGGCTCACGGGCCCAGCCGCTCCGTGGCATGTGGGATCCTCCCGGACCGGGGCACGAACCTGCATCCCCTGCATCGGCAGGCAGACTCTCAACCACTGCACCACCAGGGAAGTCCCTATATATGGACTTTTTAAGTGCTAACTAGAAAGCTAGTTTGACTGCTCTTATTACAGAAACTTGAATGAGACATTCATGTAATATGATCCATTCTGCTGCAGCATCACACCCCTTAACTCCCTAAGGACCCAGCCCAGGAAGAGAGTACACTCAAGGAAATGCTGAGAATGGGCACAGGAGATCAACTCTTGGACACGACTGCCCTTCTATTTGGTACCCACATGGTTGGAGAGCACATCCATATATTATTTCATTTCTTCCATTGTTTTTCAAACTTATTGAACAGAAATTGACACCCTCTACCTTTGGTCCCTTGTTACTTATTTTGTCATTTTATATTTTAAAATTTAGTGACACTTCCCAATCCTGACTTCATGGTTTCTGCATGGAGTAGTGGAAAGATTATAGACCAGAAATTAGAAGATTTTGGTCCATGTCCCAGTTCTTCACTTATTAGTTGAGTGTGCCTTGATGAGACATTTAACTTTGCTGCATTTCAGAATTCTCATCTATAAAATGAGGCTGGCAGGGGGAGTGCATGAGGATGTGGAGTGGAGGGGGTGACTCAGTTTACCCACTTCACAGAGCAGTCTTAAATATTATAATGGGCACTATTAGAAAGCATCCTATGATATTTGTAAAATGTAGTTATTCGTTGTTGACTGACAGTGGTAGCACTGTTTTAGGCACTAAAGAGACATAAAAATACTGAAGAAATATCAAACGTGTTCTCCTCCCTCAAGAAGTTATAATTTAGCAGAAGAGACAAAAAGCAGTGTACCAGACTTCTGGAGTAAGGTCACCAAATCCTCTTCTCTTAAAATTTTGTCTCTGAAAATGGACCAAAGACTTAGAACACACTGAGCAGCAGTTTTTCATGAAAAAGTACTGAACTTTTGGTATGAACAGTGGGAATCTGTGGCATTCTTGCCTAGGGCTACTCCCATTGCCCTCTCCTGCCACTGCAGTTCTAGAAGGGAAGGGCAGGCCATAGGTAACCAGCAGCTTCACTGTCAGTAGAGGCCGACTTGATTTGGAGCAGAAGACAAAAAAAACACCTTGGTCAGTGGCATTACTAGTAATAAGCAGCAATCTCAGAGCAAACTGACAGGGACAGTCAGAGGTTCTGCTGAGACTGTAGTGCTAATTAGGGCAAGCAACAGGTCAATGGACTAGCCAGAAATTTAACAGGGAGATACAGGCAATAAGGCAGTCGTAGACACATTCAATAAGCTTTCTGCACATCTCCAGCTAACTGGAAGCAGCATGGATTGGAGTTGGCCCAACTTATTCACATACCCCTGTCCTATTGCAAGCTTGCACCTGTGTACAAAGGAAACATTAGATCCTGGTGGAAAATAAAAGTTGGAACAGACTTGAAAACTGCCTGAACTTTGAACGTACTCCTGAACCCACTACAGTGTGTTGAATATTGCCCTCCAAAAATTCATGACCACCCAGAACTTCAGAATGTGACCTTATTTTGAAATAGGGTCTTTGTAGATATAATCAGGGAAGGATCAAGATGAGATTATCCAGAATTTGTTTTGTCCTAAATCCAATAACTGATATCCTTATAGGAAGAGGAGAGGATACACACACAGATACACAGAGAAGAACAACATGGGAGGATAAGCACAGGTTAAAGTGATGGAGCTACATGCCATGAAACACCAAGCATTGCGGGGAATCACCAGAAGTTGGAAGAGGCAAGGAAAGATTCTCCCCTTCAGCTTTCAGAGGGAGCATGGCCCTGATAAGACCTTAATTTTAGACTTCTGGCCTCCAGAACGTAAGATGATAAATTTCTGTTGTTTTAAGCCACCAAATTTGGGGACATTTGTTATGTCAGTCCCAGGAAACTAAAAAACCTACACACAGGTTCACTGGCAGAAAATGGAGGCTATATTGGCTCAAAGTGCTTGAACACGACCTCTGACAAATCACTGAATGTTCACTAAACTATGAAAACACAGAGACAACCCTAAGAGATTAGCCTAAAAAGTAAAAACAGAACAAAAAAAAAATCTGAGCAGAGACACCAGTGGCTGTATACGAAGGAGAGGGGACATGAATTTCACAGCTTTGCTCTAGATAATCTACTAAACAAACAAAGAAATAAAAAACCCAAGAATAACCTTCCAGAGGGAAAGTGGGAATTCGGAATTCATAGTTGCTCTAATAGATGATCTAAATTGTCCTGTTTTCAACAAAAATATCAAAAGACACAAAGAAACTGAAAAGGGTATGACCCATACTCAGGAAGCAAAAGCCATCACATCCACTCCTAGGAAGCTGCTCAAGAGAAATGACAACTGATGTCTACACACAAAAAAATTTGTCTTTGTATAGTCATTACAGCATGACTTATAACAGTCCTAAACTGGAAACAATACAAATATCCATCAACTTGTGTAGATGAATAAAATGTGGTATATCCATGTAACAGAATGTATTCTCAGCTATAAGAGAGCAACTATTGACAGATGCTACAAATGATGATTCTTAAAAACACTATGCAAAGTGAAAGAAGCAAGACACAAATACTACCTATTGTATGACTTCATTTACAAGAAATGTCCATAGAAGGCAAATCTGTAGAGCCTGAAAGCAGATCAATGGTGTCCTAGGGCTGGCTATGAGAGTGAAGATTAACTGCCGAAGAGTGAGCACAAAGGAACTTTTTGAAGTGATGGAGATGTCCTAAAACTGTGATAATGGCTGTACAACCTTATAAAATTCCTAAAAATCAGTGAGTTGTACACTTACAGTGGATGAATTTTATGGATTGTAAGTTACACCTATTTTTAACAACTAAAAAAGTCAATATATGATAAAGAGTAATAGAGAAAAGAAAAAAAACAGTTAATGTAAGTCAAGGTACAATGAAATGCTTTGGTTTTAGGTATTAAGAGCCATTGTCATAAAAGAGAGGGATAAAATGGAATAAAAGTCAGTTGGGAAAGCTTCGCAGTCTTAACCTGAATCTTAAAAGATGGATACGGTTTGATTATCCATCAAAATCATATTAAAATATGATTTTGAATTTAAAATCCTTTGTCCTATTGCAGACAAAGGAAAGAGCACGGGAAAAGACAAGATAATAATGTGGGGCGGGGCGGGGGGTGGGGAGGCAGGAGGCAAGGGGCTGGTGAAGCAGCCGCTGTGTTTGTGAAGAAGTAGTGAGGAATGCACAAATAGGTACAACAGGATCAGGTTATGGAAATACAAGAAAATGGGGCAGAAAAGGAATTATAAGAGAGCCAGAAAAAAGTTACTTTGTTCTTCGTATCCACATGAACCCTGGAGGCCAACGTCTGCCTTGTTTGATGGATGAATGCTAAATAAAACTGCCTGTGAAGAACCATACTCTTTACAACTGGCAGAAATATTCCATGACTTCATAGGTGCACATAATAAACAATCGATCTGTGGCCTGATGCCTAAAATCAAACTGCAACATATCATGAACCACTATGATAATACAAGATGCACGTGCCATGTTCCCAAATAATTAATTGTATTGTTATTCTCATCCAAAAGCAAGAGAAATTAATGAATGCTACATTTTGAAGGCGTTTACTGCTCCAAGCCTAACTGTAAAGGCCCTTCTTTTAAAACAGAAGTTTTCTAAAAACCTATTCACATTTCACTGAATCATGCACAGCTTTGATTTGTAAAAAGGGCAGATTATTTTCAGTCCAGCTAAATTGCTAAGATTGCTGAACCACAAGTCAACTCTGAGTCACCCAACTTTTCAATTTTGAACGATTACTTTCATGGCAATCAAGAGCAAGCTGAGACAAAACTATTGTCTGGACAGGATTCAATTACTTCAGTCCCCATTCCAACCTATTATTCAAGACTATCCAATGACATAACAAAAAGTCAGTTCTGGGATCAATATGCATGCAAAATAACACATAGCCAAGTAACATTCTCCCATAACCTTTGGTTTTGCAATCTTATCACAGAGTGTACATCACCTCCCAGAAAATCATTCAGCTAAGCCTTGTTCTTTTTTCATCTGTATGTGCCACATTTCCCTGCAGTCAAGTAGCCATTTTATATGAACTCTATTGATTAAAGCATGATCTAAGATCCAGGAAAAGTTTCATTATGTTAACTCCAATTTGAGACTGTAGCTAATTTCAGCTATTCATCAAAATTAATAGTTGAAAGTGATACTTTTAAAAAATAAGTGTATCTAATCACTATTATTAGGGGTTTCATACCCCTCCTATTATGGAGATATAGGAAACCCTTTGCTACTGAGAATAGCTAACTGGGGCTGGATAGTACTAAACAAGAATCTTGCACCTAGTCAGGGGGCTGGGATCTGCTCTCAACCCTGCTCAGAACTGGACGGGTGACCTTGGGGGGCCACTGAACCTCTGGATGCCTCTCATTTTCCTCATCTACATAATGGAAGGAACCAACTCTCAGATGCTATGACAAAATGAAACAAAGTAAATTACGTTTCAGCTAAGTATGTAAAATGGGAAAAAGTAGTTTCTGGCATTATTTTTTAAAAAGAAATTTTATAGATTTTTATAAAGAAAAATGTTTTTTCATTATAATACAATATATATAATTCATTATATAATTCATTATAATACATAATATTTTACTTAATTCAAAACCAACATTCAAGTGTTTATCCTTTCTTATGTTGGTAAGTTTTCAATATTTTATCCCTAAATATGTATAGTTCTCTTTAAGCAGTTGAATTTTTTTAAATCAATAGTCACTGTTTTTGATTGATGAAGGAAATCAGAAAAGCCAAAAGTAACAACTCCATGTTTGCCCCCAACTCCTCCCTTTAGTCCCTAAGTCTAGATTACCCAAATATAAATATTTCTTTTAATCAGTAAAAACACTATTACTTTCTAAACAGAGTGTCTTAAGCAAGGAAATAACAAACATAATCCTGTAACAACTCGTCCTTTTAATTGCTGTGCCACAGAACTAAATATTGACAAGAAAAACCACTTTGGTACAATATGTGAAATCCTATATTGGATACAAAAATTATCTTATGCTAACAAACATGGATTTATGATAAAAGGGAAATGAAAATGTAACAAAAACATGTAGCCAAATTTTGTACTGTATTATTTAGGTGTGATTCACCCTGAGGTTTATTGGATTTGTGATTTTATCTCAGCATAGTTCTAAAGAACAAATTGCCAATCTGGTATTTTTCTCTTAGAATAATGTATGATGCAATTCACTATGGCAAGACAAACAGTTAACTTGTAAATTGGGGGACAGTTTATTCGTACAACATTTTAATGATCATATATCTCTATTTCAAGATTAATCTGTTACTGGGTTAAATCACTCCAAATTCTTTATTCCACAATCTACAAGAGTAATTGCTGCTTCAGTTTCAATCATGGAGCAGTAAATCTGGATTTACTTTTAGGCAGCTGGTTAATAAGTCCCTGGATATGCATAATTTCATAGAGTGATTAAAGTCATTTTGATATTATACCAACAATAGTTTATCTAGAGCATCAACTGCAAGCAATTAAAACATTCACATTTTATGTGTACCTTTTTCAAGCAGTTTGCCTGCATAGACACACAGGTTTTCCCCACCACAGTGCTGCTGATAAACTTTTATTTCATCCCGGAAATCTGAGCGATTATAAGCAAGGTGCACATTTTTCCCCAAATAGATCATTGTAATAGCTGCATTACTATGCAGTGGTGTTTTGTGAATCCTTCTTGAATCCTAGAATAAACAAAAAAGGGGGGCTTATTAGCTAATTACCTTCTAATCAGAGTGTGATCACCTTCTAATCAGAGTGTAATACAAAGAATAGAAAAGGCTATTTTTATGTACCTTGCAACAAAACCCTTATAAAATGTCAATCTATATACAGTGCACAAAAAGTCAAGCCCATTACAAAACAAATGCCTTTAACAATTATAGCATATATACATTTTGGCTTTGTATTTTTAATGTAAATTCTGGGGATTTGGACAAAGTTTGTCACCTTTTATCTTACGTGTGTGTCTGTGTTTTACATGCAACAAAAATATCAGTGACAGGAAGAGGAAACTACTCTTGGTTGTTTTTGCTAGTTCTCAAATAAAAATTCAAATCAAATTAATTAAATAAATATTGGTGACATAATTTTGTTCTAATTCAAATTGACATTAACTGTAATTTAGCAATTGTTTTTGTAATTGAGTGCTATCTTTATACTTGAGCACTGACAATACATCCTTCCCTGAGCTTATTCTTTGTGGGAGGGAGATGCACACATTTGATTCCTTCTATGGTCACTCTCAGGATCAGGAACAATGTATGCTGGGTACCTGGGGTTATCCAGTTTCACAGGGGGCATTCTTCAATGAAAAATCAACATTATTAATATTATTCTTAATATCAAACAATAAACCCAACAAAAAATATCACTTCATAAACCTACTTGATATTCTATGGCATTGACCAATTTAAATTACTTATAAAATAAACACAAACTTAAATACCAGAGATTAAATATCCAATGCCTTGCCTCCTAGTTTATATTCTGAAGTATTTTCACAGTAGTGAATAAGTATAGTGTTTGCCTAACCTCTAAGAGGAAGACCTGGAAAGAGAAGCAAGAAAAGGAAGAGGACGAAGAGGCAGAGAAATAGGAATGGCTCCTTGAGAGACTTTAAGAGGTCCTAGCAAGAATATCGTAGGTTTCTAGAACTATACAGATACCAGGCATTACTTTTAATCTACTTCACTTTTCTAAAAATCAATTTTTAGCTAAATGAAAAATGTGAAGAGACCAACTTTCAGTGAATCCAAGGCAATTATTTGAGTTTGATCTCACTGAATTACAGATGCCTTGGAAGCATGCATTTTTTTTAAGAATGACAAAGCTGCAAAAAAAATTTCTGAAGGAACTACTAAAATACTTCCATCTCCAAAGCCCTTCCCTTCTACCTCAGAGGATTTTTTTTCTCATTCACTCCTATTTCTTTGAAGCAAAAACCAGAAGTAGTAAATTTGATGAAATTCAGCAAATGACAGTCTGAAAAGTGTAAATGGGCAGGAGAGTCTGAGATTTAAAATTTGAGCAAATTGTCTTGCCTGTGGACACAGCTCCCAAATAGATAATCAAGAGAAATATTTCAGGGACACCAGGAGCCATGAACGTAAATCAGCAAACTGGGTAATTCTTTGCAGATTAGAAACATCTCCTTGAGTCACAGTTGAAAGCAAAGGGATGATGGCAGGCCTGGCTCTTGGTTACAAAGTCATCTCATGTTTCCTCTTGCCTGAGCAACTGTGGAACGTGACATGCACATGTGCAACCCAACCCACAATCGCCAGCCTAAGGCAAATTCAGCTCCAAGCTCCCTGGAGAGAACATTTATCATGTGCACACTAACCAACTGAGAGCCCATATTCACCCTCACCCTGCCTCTAACACTCTGGGCCAATATTCCCCTGCCCCAGCACCAGGTACCAGACAACTCAGGACAGCCCAACACCAGAGCCTGCCAAAATCATTCATACTATCCCATCCTATGCCTGCTTACGCTGCATTGCCCAATTCTTCCTCAGAAACCACAACAGAGGCTCTTTCCCACCTTTTCCTCCCACGCCTCTCCTGACAACCCTGGTGCTTCCCTGGGTGGCCCTGCATGGCCTGGTGTGATGGTTAATTTTAGTTATCAACTTGGCTGAGCCACAGTGCCCAGATACGTGTCAAACAATATTCTAGATGGAATTCTGACTAAAATAAACAGGCATGTTCCTTCCTCTTGAGAACTGTAAGGGACAAACTGTCTTTTTAAAGGCAAGTGTCTTCTGATCTATAAGTCTCAACACACCCGAATAATCATAAAACTGACATTTTAAAAGTCAGGCAGAAGAATTACTCGCTTTCATTAGGAAAGGGGAAGCTAGTGAAAGGTTTTAAGCAGGGGAGAAACATGTTGGGAGCTATTCTACAAAGTTTAATTTAACATCATTATGTAGAATCTACTACTACTGAGATGGACTCTGCTTACTCTCTTCTCCCCCTCCTGCCTTTAACCCTCTGCTTCCTGATTCAATCTGCTAACTTACTACTCACCTTTCAGACATCTGTAATTGCACAGGGCTTATCTGGAGTCTAGGAAGTAGATAGGGGGCCTCAACCAGATATGGAGAAAGCCCCAGACTAGTTCATGCCTGGAGAAGTTCTTTGCTTTCTCTATCATAAAACATATAAAAACTTAAAACAAACTGTTTTATTTTTTAATTGATAAGCATAATAATTAAGTAGGTTCTTATTTGAAACCCTGTATTTTCACATATATAAACACTATTTATAGTACCATCCACATTTTCAGTAGGCTGCTGTGTGACCAGCAGTCCTGAGTGGAAACACAGAATTTCTGCAGATGATGAGGTAAATCTCAGAGTGAAATCTAACTAGTCACATAGATTCTGTAAAAGCATTAAAAAAAACTCTGCAGGTATTATATCTCCAACTTATAAAGCAACAGGGCACAGAACCAATGTGCTGGGCTGTAAGATCTATACCCTGTCATTGGTTTCCTAGACTCCAGATAAGCCCTGTGTAATTACAGATGCTTGAAAGGTGAGTAGGAAGTTCATGGATCATGACCTAGAGACACAGACCACAGAAGCCAGGGACCCTGTTCTATACATTCATAGAGGAACAGGTGGCCACCAGCAAGCCACATTTCTTTACCTCTTTCATTTACCTCTTTCTTACCTTTTAAGAGCATTTGAAGGATGCTTTGGGATGGTAGTCATGAAATGAAAGAATGAATTTAATGTGTAAATTAATCATGAGAGCCATCTCTCCTTAAATGAATCTTTTCTAGATCAAAATAAAATAAATCTAAATACTAAAGTAAAAGTGCACGATTGGCATGAATGAGATGTTCAATGTCATCCGTCATTAGAGAAATACAAATTTGAAACACAGTTAAGATACCACTTACCCACTAGGACAGTGAGAATCAAAAGACAGTAACAAGTATTGCTGAGGATGTGGAGAAATTTGAACCCTCATACACTGTTGATGAAAATGTAAAATGGTGTAGTCACTTGGGAAAACAGTTTGGCAGTTCATCAGAAAGTAAAATGTAGAGTGACTATATGACCCATAAATTCCACTCCTAGGTATACATCCAAAGAAATGAAAACATATGTCTATGCAAAAACTTGTAGGCAAATGCTCATAGCAGCACTATTCATAGCCAAAAAGTGGAAACAACCCAAATGCCCATCAACTGACAATGAGATAAACAAAATGTGGTACAACCATATGGTGGAATATTATTCAGCCACAAACAGAAAGTACTGATACAACCTGCAACATAGATGAACTTTTGAAACATTATGCTGAGTAAAAGAAGCCTGACACAAAAGAATATTTATTGCATGATTCCATTAATATGAAATTTCCATAAGCAAGTCAATAGAGACAGAAAGTAGATTAGTAGTTGCTAAGGGGTAGGGAAAGGAAGATTAGAGAATGACTGCTTATGGATATGGGTTTCTTTTTTTCTGGGGTGATGAAAAAGTTCTGAAATTAGATGGTGCTTATGGTTGCCTAACTTCTGAATATAATAAAACCATGAACTGTACACTGTAAAAAAAAATGCATAATTTACCACACTGTGCCAATTTTATTCTAAACCCCAGGACCTAGGAGCTAGTGACAGGTTCAAGAGACATCTAGAAAGCTACTGAAGCCATGTGGGAAGGTGACCGCATTTTGAATAGAAAGACAAGTGTCAAGGTCTAAGCCTACGGTGATGGCCAGGTTTAGGGGTGAAGAGGAAAGAGGCACAGAGGAGCAAGATGAGAGGTCAAAGGAGAGAACAAAGAACCGTGAAAGTAGAGTGCCATGGAGGCAAGAGAGGGAAGCTTTGAGGAAAAGGCAATAACAGCATAAAATGCTACTATTAAAGACAAATCATGGTAAGTAGAAAATACAAACTAAGATGGTAGAAGTAAATCTAAATATACCACTAAATAAAATAAATGTCATTAGACTAAACCCACTTATTAAAAGAACAGAGATTCTCAGGTTGAAATAAATGCAAAGCACACATATGCTGCATAAACACATTTAAAGTCTAAAGCTTTAAAGACATTGAAAAACTGAAAGTAAAAGAAATATATATGTATAAATATAAATATATATTTATGTATATATATACATATACATATATATTATCTAAAGAAAATAAGGAGAACTACTATTAGACAAAATAGATTTTAAGGCCAAAGTAATAAGAGATAAAGAGGATCATTTTTTAATAATAAAGAATATCTTCACCAGTAAGGTAAAGTATCCCAAATCTGAGAGCATATAACCAGGTATTCTCAACATTTACAAAGCAGAACTTGACTAATTACAAGAAGAAACTGACAAATCCACAACTACAGAGAATGAATTATCACTAGAACTCAGGAACTAAGAGACCAAGCAGATAAAAAAGAATGGTAAGGATGTAAAAATATGAATGACATAATTGGACATTTCTTACCTATTGAACATTTATAGAACTCTGCTCCCAACAATTAAAGAATCACATTTTTTTACAACGACTGAACATATCTTAGCCCACAAAGCAAGTCTCCACAAGTACCAAAGAATCAAAATCATGCAGAACAAGAATCAGATGCTTTCTAAATTATATTCAGTGAACTAAAAGGAGTTCTAGGATTTAAAATATGGCATGAAAAGAAAAATGTCAATAGCTCACAGATATAGAGAACAGATTTGTGGTTGCCAAGGGGAAGGGGGGTGGGGGAGGGAAGGATTGGGAGTTTGGGATTAGCAGATGCGAACTATTATATATAGAATGGATAAACAACAAGGTCCTACTGTATAGCACAGGGAACTATATTCAGTATCCTGTGATAAACCATAATGGAAAAGAATATGAAAAAGAATATATATATGTATAACTGAGTCACTTTGTTGTACAGCAGAAATTAAATAGAACATTGTAAATCAACTATACTTCAATAAAATTTTAAAAAAGAAAAAATAAAAATTTAAATGGAATGTGTGGAAGATAAAATTGAAGAAATCTCCCAGCAAGTAGAGCAAAAAGGCAAAGAAGTAGAAAATGGGAGGGAAAAGCTAAGAATATTAGAGCATCAGTCTAGTAGTCCCAACATTCTCAAAATAAGGATTCCAAAAAGAGAGAACAGAAGTTAAAAAAAAAAAAAAAAAAAGACCAAGTCAGACTGAAGCCCTGTGAACTCAAGAGCCAGACATGCCAAGGCCTGTCAGAGCCAGGATGCCTGCTGACACCTGCTGTGTTTCCAATCTGAAGTAGAATGCCCAGGGGAAGCCAGCTCAGATGCTTATCTGTGCTTCACTTGTCATGACCACAGGGTGGAGAAGTTGCTGCTCTCTCCTCTGTGCCCAGCTACAGAAGCCCATTTGCCTGACCATATTCCTCCTGGACGTCCAGTGTCTGGCCCACACGAGGACCTCATTAGATGCCTTGACTCTGGTGAGCCCCATTTTTCTAGGACACACTCATGACCTGACCTCTCTCACTTCCCCACAAGGGGCTCTTAAAACTGTCAAGGAAATAAACCTAGATAGTGACCCAAAGACTCTATTCAGTTTATTTTCTCCTAGATATATTATTCTTTCATTGCAATGCTAGGTTTGCGCTTATTTTGAAGTTTTATGCATACAAGTAATAGAACTCCAAAGAAAAGCAGGGACTCAGTTAACACACTTGTCAGAATAGTGGTTGCTCTGGGAAGGAGAAGAAGATGTGACAGGGCAGGAAAAAGGGGGTTTATCGTATGACAAAAGTGTTCTACTTTGTTGGAAAGTAATGGCATATACACAGGTGTTTGATTGTTGTTTAACTTGAACATATAGATTTTACATATTCTTATGGCTTATATGAGATTTAAACATGTTTTATAAAGTATGACCAGGTAGTTCGTCCTAGTAATATATTCTAGCATCAGAAAATCAAATGCTGCCACCAAATGAGGATGATGAGGAAGTCACCGTTTTTGCAAGTGGGGGCCACAGCCTTCAAGAGAGCATGTTTGTTGGCCTGGTAGAGAACAACGCCAGCATTCAAAGAATTCAAAGTAAGTTTTAGTGGATGTGGTAGATTCTATCATTGCCCCAAATATTCACTGCATGTCTCTATGAGAGGATGATACTTCCACTCCATTGCTGTCAGGCTTTGGTAATGGAATTCAAGTGTAAGTGACATGTGTCACTCCTGAATGGAATCTTCAGAGCATTCCATGGCTTTGCTGTCCACAAGGCCAAATACCCCAGGAGAGGGACTACTCATCCAGTCTGGGTCCCAGAATTGCCATTGACCAGCAACAGACAATAATGAGAAAAAGAGATTAAATGTAAGCTGAGTTGCCAGGGGTTGCTTGTTAGACTGAGCTACAGTAAACTACTCTTCAGAGAACTCTGCAGTAGGAAAGGAGAAAACAGAAGTCTCAGGCTACAGAATGTGAGGAAAGGACTTGGTTACTCTATGCCTGGGTATGTTGAGAGACACAGATGAATACTAGAGGAAGGAATAAAAATCCAAATAGGAGAGGAGAATGACAGACAGTGCAAAGTGCCATGGCAGTGGAAAAGGATAAGATCAAGGAACAGGGCAGAGGGTGGGCCTCGGAGATGAGGGGTACAGGCTCTCTCAGAGACCGTAACAAAGAAAGAATTAGTGAAAGGTGGATTGAAAGGAGGAAATTTGAGCAAGCACAAGGAAAACAGTCTCAACTTTTAGAGAAGGTTATTGGTGAGGCAAGTTATTGGTGAGGAAAGCTGCTGGGAGGGAGATGTGGACAAGGGGTAAACAGAGCACTTGAATGAGGTTGGTTTTGGAAAGCCAACATGCCGTCAACATGCAATGTTGGCACTTCGCTCCCTGATTCTCCATCAGGTGAAATGTTGACCCAGCCACCTGCTAATAACCACAAAAGTTACATATAATTGCTATTAGTTGTATACTTCCACTCCAAAACTTAAGAGATCTTTTGCCTTCATACTAGCCTGTATCTGTATAAAGTATAACTGGCCTTAGGACTATTTTCTTTATCAGTATTTTAAGGAATGGTTACAACAAGCTACAATATATTTTAAGAACACTGAAAGGAAAATATTTATAAATATTATACAGTAATTTGCCAAAATTATTAAAAGTGTGTGTTAATAATTATTTTATATGGTACACTGTGTTTTTCGATATATTTAAGTTAAGTCCCTGAATATTCACAAATTAAATGTTAAAATACTTCCTGACATGTGATTGAATGGGCAAATTAAAGGAAATAAATGATTTGGAAATGGGTATAATACAAACTAAATTGGAATACAAGATTTCCTTGATTTTTTTCTCAATTATGCTAAATTACTCAACTGAATTACTCAAATATTTGGTTTCAGATTCATTCAAGCTTACAATTACTACATTTATAAAATTATTATATTTCCTTATGCAAGTCATTTTGCATTCGATTTCCCTAGATTCTCTTAGATTTCATCTAGAAATCTAATAGTGCAATGTAATCGGTGCTAAATTAATAAAAGAAAATTTGAATCTATAATCACCATGGTAAAGAGAGGTTCTAAGCCATTTGGAGCAGTGGTTGGACGAACTCTTCTCCTTCTCCATGTTTCAGGTCTATTTTCCCTTGTGATTTTTCCATTAGGGGGAGGAAGTGGAGGAGGAATAGGCATCATGTAACGGTTAATCTTTGGAAATCGATATCGATTCATTCCCTGTGAATTGTCCATGGAGTTCCTAAACTTCATCATTGCCTTCTTGCCCTGTAATCACATTTCATGACATAAGAACAGGTGAAGTAGAAGTGGTGACCCAACATAACCCAAAATTAAAGACAAGACTGTATGATTGACATTGTGTGCAAACACAACTGATATCAATAGGCAAACTTAAAACACTTCAATCTGTTGAAAAATGGCATTTTGTAGTACCCATAGCAAATTCAATTTTCATGGATTTCTAACCTTATTTAAGTTTTTTAATTTTTTAAACCAAACATACAGTGATGGCATTTTTATAGTATTTTGGGGATTTTCTCTCAACAATCCATTAAATCTATGGGGACCCAGTACAATTAAACAATTTAAAATCAAGAAGTTCGAAGTGTTATACTTTGAGATAGGATTGGATAGTTCACTTAACGATAGGGTATTTGCACATTTTTTACACTGATTTCACCCACCCAGGTGTTATAACATTCCTTGATAATATGGTTTCAAGGAACCAAAACCCCAGACTCTGACCCAAAATCTCTATTCAGCTTATTTTTTCCTAGAAATTCAACTTGTGGGAATAAATTTCACCCAGATAACTACACAAGTACACTTATGTAAATGTGTATAAGGATACACACAGACACACACATGCACACACACATGTCTAAAATATTTAGTTGATCAGTTTGGGATTGACATGCCCGTGCTGCTATATTTAAAATAAAATGCCTTTCCATGAAAAAAAGAAAAGAAAAAAAAGTTTAGTTGAACCACCAAGTCCATCAGTAGGAGGATATTTGACTAAATTTTGCTTTGTTCTGATAATAGATTCTCATCAGGCTTTAAAAAGAATAGTGTTAATCTATTTGTCCAGAGTCCTGACATAAAAAGGTCCATGGAGTGTGATCTTACATTTCTTTTAAATAATTTATATGTGGATTTTGATAAAATCAGGGATGACTGGAAGACTCGGAACACAGGGTTGCCTTTGTGGATTTGAATCATTGTGGGGTAGTGAGGGCATATAAGTTTAGTCAACATGTATTACCTTAATGATTAAAAGCACCTAATGTATAAACAAAAACTTTATGTTTCAGGTATATTTGAGCCTCTGAACTTTCACATATTGATAATTTTTGTATATCTGAGGTAGTTTCCCAAACTTTAAAGTATCTTTAATCATTTTTATCCATTTTTTACCAATTTATTTGGTATTGTTTTAAATTCATTTTCTGCCAATTTATTCTTTATTTTGAGATGCTTAAATTGTGAAAAGTTATTTTTAGGAAAGGAAAGTCATTCCCCAAACATTCTCATTGCTGAAAAAACAAAAGCAGGTTAAAGAAAGGCATGTATATGCCATATTTTGATTGAAAACAACATTTATGTGAACAGAAAGGGATTTAAATAGATATTCACTAAGGGGTTTAGAATTGTTAGAATGTTTGACATTGCAGGCATTATTTATGCTCTCATTTTTCTTTTCTTACATTTTCCAATTTTTCTGTGATGGTGTGCATTGACATCGTAATAACAAATATAAATTAAAGAAGTGAAAACAAGATAATAAAACAATAAAATCAATGAATCCAGGACTTTTTGGGCCTGGGGGTTATCTTTTAATTTCTAAGTAGTTATCAATCAATGGCATACCTTATTTGGAAATGGTTTAGTAAATTTTAAAAATTAACCTTCTGCTCCTTACCTTGCTTTTTCTTAGCCCAAAGCATCTTGGACATCTTCCCATGCCAGTATAAATAATTTACCTTATTTTTTAATATACTTTAATATGACATAACATTTTTAAACAATAAATTCTTAGGTGTCTTCCAAATGTTCACTATTGCAAATATTACAATACTAAATATTCCTGAATCTGTTTCTTTCCACGTGCATGTGTGTTCCTAGGATAAATTTCAATATGCTAAAATGCTTGAGCATGTTCATTTAAAATGTTGATAGATATTCCCATATTGCCTTCACAAATAGTTGTACCAATTTCTACTCCTATCAAGAGTGTATAAGAAACTCTCATTCTAAGGATAATCATTTTCAATCACACCATTAATTTTATTCAGTAGCATCTCAGCCAGTCTGTTTTGACCAAATTGCTTTTGCCTAAATCAAAGCTCCTCACCCCTGATACTTAGAAAATTCAACCTGCTTAAGCCTGTTGCACCTTCAAACAATTCCCCCATGCATATCTTTTACTCTTTTAGTGAGTGCTTACTACATACTCAGCAATCATGCAGACTATTATTCTTTAGGAATTTCTTGTCTGATTTTATATTAAGTAATTTTCATCATCAATGCCATTGAAAGAATTGCATGTCCTTCCTGGCAGTATATTTTGCCTATGTACATCACAGTATAAGCTGCAAAAAGTTAGAGAATTTTGTCTGCTTTGATGGTTGATATATCACCAATGCCTAGAGCAGGACCCAGTCCATAGTAAGTGCCCAATAAATTCCACTGGATGAAAAAGGTAAGTTTAGCTAGTTGAAATTAACATGGAATTGATCTCAATCTTGTCGGCATGTGTAAGCTACCATTAAGTGCAATCCCTCACTCACTCGCACCCCAAAACTTGGAAATGGTAAAATAAAAGGCCCTGTGCAGATTTAATTAATAAATCTACCCAGTGGCTCAGAGCAGGTTTGGAAAATCACCTAAAAGAAAAATCGTTCGCTAGTCAGAAAAAATTAAATATTACCTGATTGATAGTGTTCACATATCTAACATAAAGATGGGTCCGATAAAGAAGAGTTAATAGATATAGGAACTTAGAAAAGAAAAAAATCACCTTGGCAAATGTGGAAAGTGCCCATCTGAGTACTAACTAAGGGACAGGAAATCCCATCCATTGGGCTTTGAATATTTCCAGTCCTAAAGGCAAAGTTATCCCTGGAGGATATAGAGGGATTTAGCCAAAGACCTTTGAGCTTTCTGGTACCTTTGCCAAGCCCATTCCTAAGAGGAGACAGATGCATCAAGCTAAGATGACCTGATGCCATTAACATTCCATTCTACCATATTCCCTCATTCTGATTCCATACTCACCAGGCAACCTTCTCATTGTGATCTGGCTTTCCCATGTAGGTCTGCCTATAAGGGGAAAATGTACTGCTCCTACAGCTTTGATTAATTGTTATCTGATGAATTAATGGTCCCTGATATGATTTGATTCCCTATTTTGATTTACTATAGTGAGAAAAAATGGGCTTGTCGTGTTATTTTAGTTAGCTTGAGACAATCTCTCGGGATCTGACTATTCCTGGACACTAGCTTGAAATGGGAAATCTCTGGACATTTAAGTGGAGACCAGATCCAAGAAAGTGTCAACCTAATTGGCTTATGACCCAATAAGTTCCCGCCTAGCTCTAAGCAGTCATCCCAGACAAAATGCCACCACTTTTGGTTAATTTTCTCCCTTCTTTTCCAAGAAACTACTATTAAGTTAACTAAAGTAAGGTTTGTGAAAAATGCTTCACAAGGTGAAAAGCATATTAAATGGATTTAAATATTATTTATCATTTTAGGGTTATTTTGTACTTTTAATGTGAAAAACAATAATTTATCCTGTCTGAATTAATTTCTCAGTGTCAAGGTCATCTGTCAGCTTTAGATAAAAATATCTTAATTTCATATGTTTCCCTAATAATTAATGGAGCTAAATTCACCCATTTGAGCATAATTACAATTGTACTCATAACGCAGATTCCTATCTTAAGCTGGCTAAATGTTTCTTCTTGGTCTTAAAAATGCAAACAATACCTTCCCTAATTACTAAATGTCCCAATTATCCTTCCCTTTTAAGTAACTCATATTTTATGGCTACCATACCTCCTTCCTGTGCTATTAAAATAAGTGAAAATTACCTGAGATATAACCTTGAAAAAGGAAGCATAGTCAGCTTCTTTGTGTCATTAATTCAGGATTTTTTTAAAGATGGACATTCTTTTCCTTCTATATCCAACCTTCTCCAGAGTCAAACTTGAAGCAATTTCATACACTGATGGTAAAGTAAGTCGGCATGCAAATGCAAACCTATTCTTGGAAAGTTTCATTTTCTAGGTTTCATGCATTTAAAATTTGGAAGCAGTCAAAACTTGGTCTATTCTGATAGAAGTCATATCTAGCTATAAAAAGTTCCTCTTTGTTTTTCACACAACCTTTCAAATTCATGAGAGATCATCTTAAATTATTACAGATCTATTCCTTACTCTTTTGCCCCAAAACACAGAAATTATAGGCCTTCCAATTAAAGTAAGAAATAATTAAACAGACATACATGGCAAGTGCTTAATAAGTGCACAATATATATCTCACTAAATAGATTAATTGAATCTAGCATCTTAAAGACTGTGAAGAAAAAGCACTTACCCCAATGGGAAATGGAGCTTCATTTTCCAGCAATGAGGTTTTTGATCTGGACCCCGAAGTTACCTTTGGAGCAGTTCCTACTGCAGGATTACTGGGACGAGGTTGTAATCGAATTGGAGGCTGCATATTTCCTGGGGCAGTGTATGGTCGAGGGGCTGTCTAGACAATTAGGGAAAAAAATTCCATTTAAATTAGTATCTTGACATGTTTCCAGGACCAATTAATAGCTCAACAAATTGCCTAGACTAATTAATGGTGCCTTTTTACTGAACAGATTAACCTTTAATTATGTCCTTCCATTATACATACTCTTATGACCCACCGTATTTGTTTAAAACATATGGTGTGGAAGTCCTCTACATACCTAACTGCCGCAATTGCTAGAGTATTTTTGGATAAATGAGATGTTCTCTGTTAGGTTCCCGTATTTTATTCACACTGTGAACCCACTTACAATGCCTAACTGATGCTGTACATTGAATGGCTTTGTTCAATTAAATGTTAAGTTGAATAATGTTCCTAATTTAGACATCTAAGGGCCTATGATTAAAATGAACTCATTCCTGTTTAAATGTTTTCAACATCAACTCTAGTACAAGTCCTTTAGGTCTTAAGATTGGTTGCTGAAGTAAAAGCAGACAATACAATTCAAAAAGAGGAAGGCAAATACTTACTTCTAATGCATTACCATTTATTCAACCTCTTCCTTGAAATACCAGAAAACAAAACTGAAAAATTATAACTGGCAACTTTGGAAAACACTGTCAAAATGGAGATGCTTTCCAGGCTGGATAGTTTCCATTTGCCCCTCTTCTCTGTCTCCTCTGTTCTGCTCTGGCTGCTGGGAGTTATTTCTTTATGGACTACATCAACTAACCTCAGGATTCCAGTTGGATTTGGCCAATGAAAGACACTAGCAGGAGATCAAAAGACAGGAGGGAAGGAGACTGGGGTCTTAATGCTCCTGGACCCTTCCCAACCAAGGTTATGATGGGCCAGCTGGGTCCCTCCAACAAAGTCCACAGCTCCTATCAGGAAGTCCTCTCCCAGAAGCTGCCAGCTGGTTCTGGTATCCAAGTCCTCTCTTTCCCCCTAAGCCTATGTGGTGTGGTTTCCCATTGTATTCACCCCAGCATGCTTTACATCCCCAGCTGGTTTTCCTTAACCCCACCTGCATCTTTCTAAATAGTTGCTTTATTAAACCCTTCCTAATTACCCTATTTGTGTGAGCCATCTGTTTCCTGCTGAGACCCTGACTGATGCATTTTCTAATCAAGAATGTACTACAGAGAAAACCAAAAGTGCCAGTTCAGAGCATTAGATGTGTCTTTTGGAGCACTGACAGAACATTGCAATAAAGATCAGCAATGTTTCAAAAATGGAAAAAACAAGATGTTTGGCCCAGTTGTTCTATTACAATAAAACAGTACAAAACCTGTTAAGAATAATACATGCAAATTTGGGTAAGAGGGTATGAGAACAACAGTATATAAATGATTAATGAATAAGATTTATTACATTGACTCACGGTGTAATGGTGACAACAAATATTCAACTCTGGAAAAGTGTTGTATAAATACATAAAACATGGTGATAGGGCAACTCCCACCAACCAAAAGTTGGTCTTAGCGCCATCCTGACAAGCATGTTATATGTTGCCAAAACTCTGATTTTGTTAACACTTATTGAATTCCAACTCTAGTCACTGTGAGATGAAAAAGTAATTTTTAACATCTAATGGCAACACGAGACAATTAGTGTCAAATGAACCACACAAATACTGCCAAAGAGACAATAACAACAAAATACCTGAAAACTAATAGAACTTAGAACTAAAAGTTATTTGGAATAAGCCAATGAGACTAGTAAAAATTAAAGTTTTACAAAAGTAATTACATTTTATCCAAATGAATGAGCAGAAGAAGAAAATGATTAAGGAGAAAAGAGGAATGGTAAATTTGAACATCCAAGTAAGAAGAGCCAGTTGTGAGCCAGACATGGGAAGGGGAGCAAAGAGACTATTCCCCAATATCTGTTTTCCTTTCTTCATGTAATAGAATATTTATTAGGGAACATGCCTATCACAAATACAGACTGTATTTCCCAGCGTCTCTTGAAACTCCATACAGATGTATGCCTCAGGTTGGGCCAGTAAGATGTGAGCAGAAGTGCTATATGAAACTTCCAGATCATGCCCTTAGAAAGAAGAAATGTGTCTTCACTTCCCCTTATCCCCTTCTCTCTGGCTGAAAGAGCCACACGGTGATGTATATACCATCTTGGTGTACGTGGATGAAGGCAACACACTAAATTTGTCAGATCAATGACACAAAAGGAGTCTGAGCTTTTGATGCCTCATAGAGTAGAGATGGTGCAGGAGCTGAGGCTCATGCGTGTGTGTTGAGGCGGGGAGCGCATCCTTACGTTAAAGTCGTTATTTTGGTCTCCGCATACAAACCTAGACAAGAAGCCAAGTGGACTGACTAAAGCAGTGTTTGGTTTAAAGAAAAAAGACATAAGCCCCTATGAGCCAAAAGGTGAAAGGTCTTAAAACCCACAAAGAGAAATCAGACTAATTTTCTGAACAAAGGGATCAGATCATGCAAAAGAATGCTTTTGATCTCTGTAAAACAAATATGCCTTAAAACCCACTCCTGTCAAAAAATCCAACTGAACACAAAAACATTGAATGTAGGACTTGGAAAGCAGGTTACTCTAAACTAGAACATGATCTATTGGCTGCTGTGCGCTAGATGTTACTTCCCCACATTTGCATTCAGTTAGATGAATGTGGCAGTCAAATGTTTAACCGATTACATGTATCTCTAAAAAACAAATCTGCGCCGTTCAGCTAACAGCTGTGAACTACAAACTGTTGTAGTTCACATCAGGAGCCACCTTAAATTTGCTATATTTTAAACTGTTCGTAATATATTTTCTTGGAATATATATGGCACTGTAGCTTAACATTTTCAAAACTGTACCTGAATGTGAATTGAAATTGACTACCTGGTGATTACTCAGCTTAGCTGAGCATTTCTAATTCTTAGAAGATCTCTGGGGGTGAATTTTCCAAGCATGTACAAAATTAGTTGAATGACTTCCACAGTTTTAATGGCATGGTGCAGCTAAAAGCCTACATGCTATTTTGAAAGTTTAGGTGCAATTGGTGACAAAGTGAAGTAACTATTCACCTTATGCTCTCCTTATTCACTCAAGAAAATTTAAAGAGAAAAATGGATGGCAATATCCCAAAAGGATTATTATCTTTATTCCAATGGCACCTGGAGGTCAGGAATCCAATTCAGAGGATATGTAACCAAGTTAGGAAAACAAAAAAGAAGGACTTGAATTTCTGTAACATGGAAACTGCAATTCCAAGATCACAATAGGTATCCCCCGATGAGGCAGCAGCACCGCAGGGGGTGATCAAGTGAAGAATCCTGGCTTACCAGATAGAAAGGCTGCTAAGTGCTGGTGTCAGTGGTTCCTGTAATTTTTTAAATTACTTTCTCACTCCGCCACATTAATATCTCCTAGGAGTGTATCATAAACTACTTATTGAGACTTTTCAGCTGGAAAATTGAAAAGAAAGACTTTCAATGGGTTTTTCCTCCTTGAAACAGGTAGGAAGATAGAAAATGGCCCTTGTTTCTTTTGTTTCACCCAGGATAAGCTTTTGAGAGTCTAGTGAATTTGCCACCCAATAAAAGAATTATTTGTGTACATATACATTTAAATGAAGCCTGGAAATATGATAACAACAAAGGGAAGATGGTTGCTTTTTATAACTTGAGCTGTTCATCGAGAAATGTCAAAACATATTTACCTTTTGAAAATGTCAAAGCTTAACACTATATGTGATGAACCTACTTCAATAATCTGTGAAAGCATTGCAATTCCTCTACAAATATTTTGCAATCCAAAAAGATGTTCATGCTAACAAGGAAATACATTAGGCCACACAAAGCCAGAATAAAGATGTCATCAAATCAATTCATTTAAAGCTGAAACCATCAACTGCCAGGAAATATTTTGCAAGTCTTTTCCTGTATCTATATTGTTTCAAGCTACCTTATGTTCCTTCAAGCAAATACCACTCCTAGGTTATAAATGAATCGAAGTGGAATGAAATGTCAGTGTGTGATTTCTTTAAACAGAATTTCTGTACATTTAATTATTTTTATCTTAGACTGTGTGCATATACTTTTGATAAAAGAAGCTCAGATGTAAGTATCTGGCCCGATATGTTGTGCAGTACCATTGAATTTGTATGCATAAAGAAGCTTTAAGATAAGGTAAGAGTAGAGGAAACAGCAAGAGAAAAATCCAGAGGTCAGAAAATATAGAACATGCATGGAACAACCAATGGTTCAATTGTGCTGCATTGTAGGGTGCTAAAGGGTAATCGTGGGGAAAAAGTACTAGGATAGCCAAACTGATGTCATGTGGCTTGGGGTCTTAAATGTCAGGTGCAAGAGTCTGGGCTTTTCTATAGGTGACACAGGGCCAGTGAAGGTATTTGGGCATGAAAGTAACATAAGTAATCCGCACTTTAAGAAAACTAATCCAGCAGTAACAAAATGGATTTGACAGGGGTGATATTGAATGAAGGCAGGACAACCAGTAAAGACAGAGTTGAATGAATACAAGATTATGTTTTCACTCAGTAGGATTCCCAAGATGATACAACCATGTACCCAGAGAGCGTTCTTTCTGAGAGTAATACAAAATCATGAATTAATTAGTTGGCATGGTGCAGGTCAGAGTGTTATTAACGTGACTCACCAGTGTTACCGGACTGGAATGTCCTTCATCAACCAGAACACTATGGCCATGATTAGTCTTGGGGCCAACTGGGGGGCGGGGAGACAGGATTGGCATGTTATTTCCTATAGTCCATCCTGTGTGCTCTCCCTAGAATAAGAAAGTGATTTAACAAACCGATGCATAATTAGTAATCTAGGTTATGTTAGTGCCTGCCAGATAAGAGGTGTTATATGACTAGAGAAGTTCTTTCTCATTCTTTTCAAAAGTCCTCCCTCTGAGGACCATCATGATAATTAGGAGATGTTTCCACAGCTGTACTAGGGACCTGGGTGTGGTAGTGAAAGGCAGGAAATTGAGTATGCTTTATCCAAAGAAATAGCTGTGCTCACAGTAACAGCTACAGATGCAGTGTATCCTTAGTTTCAGCAATAATATTTATTAATCTGCTTTAAGCAGATCATTACAAGAAGCACAGTGTTCCTCACTACTCTGATCAGTAGAGACTACCAGAAAGTATTATTTTTCTGCCTTAAAAAATTATTAAATAATGCCATAAGCAAAGGGTTATATATTACATATGGGGGACCTAAAATATAGGTCTTTCGCCAAGTGTAGCTATAGGTGAAAATGTTATGAATAAAAATCGTACAGAGGAAATGAAGTGTCTATCAGGAATTTCTGCCAGTGCTAAAATGTGCCCATGTGTCTGGTTAGTATGTCTGGCAATCTGGGCGAGAGTGAATAGAACACTGTATCAGGAACCATTCTCCAGTAACTATTTTTTCGATCAACATTTCGGCAGATAAATTATAGAATCTATCAGTCCTCGATATAGGACACTATTGGTAAAGTTGACTTAACCACAAATCTCTACACACCAACTTTTCTGATTTTGAAAAACTGACTTATTGCCTGTTATTTAACAACACTTTTGTAAAAAAAATATGTTTTGACTAAGATAAAATAGATTTGAGTCTATCAGGCAAGAGGGAAAATTACTGTTTCCTATGGCGAGTTATTCCACAGAAGCTTTACGAATATTCATCAGTTTGTGAAATGTGTCTTAAGCCCCACGTTTGTAATACCCTGAAAATGAAGGACAACACGTGGGTTTGAATGACTCAAGAAATTGAGTAAAACTGCCAACCTGAACTGAAACCTTTCAAGCATGCCTAATTGAATCTCTCATCTCTTGATTTAAATTTACACATCTTCTAAGTTGACTGCAAAGATGAACTATCAAATGCAAAGTAAAAAACAACAAATTTTAAAATGCCTTCACAAAATGTCTAAATCTTAAGCTTTTGTTTGCTAACGTAGATCTTTCCTACCATATATTTTCAAGGGTCACGTTCACATGAAAATGTACCATTGGATAATTCTTAAAATGCCCCATTTTCCATCCCATTGGGAATATCACCATCTATTTTTACCTTTTATGACAAACAAATCCTTTGGCCTCTATCACAAATCAATCAAGAAAATACAAAAGCAAAATTTCAAACTTGAGAAGAACGGTTTCAAGTTTTTCTTACAATGACTTGTGCCTTATACAGTTTCTCTTGCACACCAGCTCCTATTTTGTCATGATCTTCTGTAATAATAGTGGCCAAGATTTAAGCTTGGTGGAACGATCATTTGACCTCAGTTATGAGTTACCCCAAAATAAAGTGCCCCCAAGCCACTTTAATAATAGTACCATTGACCTTCAAAATCATGAAATAATATTATGAAGTAAGAGTAATGTAGCTCCTTACCTTAAATCTCTGAATTCGCTCCTTCCTAGCTAATGTCTCCAGTTTCTTCTTAATTTCAAGCTGATGGTAACGCTAAGCACACAGGAAAGAGTGGAGGAAAGAATCATATCAATTGTAGCAAAGAAATTTTTAGAGGAAAATAATCCCACTATCTAACTGTATTCTCATTTACCCCTCTTGTCATTGAGATGGAGAAGAATCACCTCCATAAGTGTGCAAGTGGGAATACAAATTGGTACAACTCTTTGGAAAGCCAATTCCTAACATACATTAGGCAGGTAAAAGTGTTCCTACTCTGTAACCCATAACTTTCATTTCTAAACTTAAGGAGAAGTCTGAATAATAAAAAAAAAATGTTTTATGCACAAATATGTTGCCTGAAAGGTTGTTTTTTTTTTCCTTCAAAGCAAAAATTCAGGAGCAACATAAACTTTAAAGAGAATGGTTTAAGTTTTTGGTGCATCCATATAATGGAATAGAATATAATTATTAAAATAAGGTTCCTAAAGATTTTGGGTTTTTTTTTTTGTTTTGTTTTTTTTAAAGCACTTTACTGAGGTATGATTGACATACAAAAATTTGTACATATTTTATGTGTATAACTTGATGACTTTGGAGATAAATATATACCTGTGAAACTCTCAACTACAATCTATGTCATAAACATATCCATCACATCTAAAGGTTTCCTCCCACCTTCTTTATTATTATTAGTTTGTGATAAGAACACTTAAGATCTATCCTCTTAGCAAATTTTTAAGTGTACGACACAGTACTGTTAACTATAGGCAATAGATCTATATAGTAGATCTTTAGGGCTTATTCATCTTGCATAACTGAAACTTCATCCCTGTTGAGTAATACCTCCTAATTTTCCTCTCCCCCAGGCCCTGGCAACCACCATTACACCCTCTACCTCTATGAGTTTGACTAGTTTACATTCCTCATATAAGTTGGATGTGGAGAAAAGGGAAACCTTGTACATTGTTGCTGGGAATGTAAATTGGTGCATCCACTGTGGAAAACGGCATGATGGTTCCTAAAGAAATCAAAATTAGAACTACCCTATGATCCATCAATTGCACTCCTGGGTATATATTCAAGAATTGAAATATTCAACAATCTCATGTTCATTGCAGCAGGTTTCACAATAGCCAACACGTGGAAGCAAGCTAAAGGTCCACCGACGGATGAATGGATAAAGAAGATGTGGTACATATATACAATGGGATATTATTCAGCCTTTAGATTTTGTTTAAAAAATGGAAAATACATGTAATGCTGATAAAAGTAGGACGCAGAACTGCACAGAAACACCATTTTTTTGGTCAAGCTCACATTACGTGCGTATCTGTGTGCTGGGAAGGTGCTCCGCGTGCATCATCTCTTCTTGAACAATTCCAACTGCTAAGCAGTCTCATTTTACAAATGAAGAAACTGAAGCAGAGGGTCGTGAACTTGCCCCAGGTCATACATCTAGTCAGTGGTGGAACTGTAATTTGAATCTTGGTCTATCTGACACTAACTTCCTGTTTGGCTTTTTTTTTTTTTTTCATAAAAACCTCCCAGTAGTCATCTTATTGAACCATTCTGCAGCTTGAGATTCCCCCCCTGGCTTCCAGGACACCACTCTATCAGGTTTTCCCACTGTTTGAAGGTTCTTATCTAGCCCATGTTGTTCTTCCCAATTTCCTGCAACGCACACACCACGAAGCTAGAAACCTCAGAGTGGCCCTGGGTGTCTTCTTCCCCGTTCCTCATCCAGGCAGTGTCGGTCTCTCTCCCTGTTCCAGATCCCTGTGGGCAGCGGCATTGCCTCAGTATGTCCACTACTGCTGTTAGCCCACACCCTCTGGCAAGAGCTTCCTAGCTGACCTCCCACCTCCAATCTTTTCCAGCTCATTAATCCATCTTCCACATTTTTAGCAACGTCATCTTTCTAAAACAGCTCTGCTCATTTATTTCACTCCATGCTGAAAAATGTTTCATCGCTTCATCACTTACACTGCAAACCTAGCTGGGAATTGAAGGCCTCCAGAAACAGGGCCCCAACTTATTGGAGAGTGTCACTTCCTGCCAGTCTTTCAACCAACTCACAGTGTAGTCTGGCCTCAGTGAGCTTTCCTTTCCATCCACAATGTCCCCTCACACCTCTGTAACTTCACACCTGCTGTCTTCACTCTCTGGAATGCATTGCTTATCTTTTCATGTCAAGTTTCATTGAGTCCTCCAGGTTCAGTTCAAAAAGCAGGACCTCTGTTCAGCTTCCTCTGACTCTCACAGAGGCAAGTCATCATTCCCTTCTTTTCTGAGCTCAGTCTATTTGTTCCTCTCTTCTAGCATTTGATCACTTTCTACAGCATTTTTTAAAAAATTATATCTCACAGCTACATCACATAGCCCCATACTGGTACATGGTAAGCTTGCAGTTAATGTTTATCGCATGAATGAATATGTGAATAGTAATACAACAATATTAGTAAACAGCATCAGCATAAACTAAATGTGAGACAAATGTAACAATTTAGAAATATTTTATTTTTAAATTATATTAATATATTATATATTATATAAAATTATATATTACACATTAACATTTATCTAAGCTATTTATTCCAAACTTTAAGAATACACAAAGACTCTTTAATAACAGCACATTTAACAGTTATGATGTGTGCATTACAGGAAATTTTGGAAAACGAAAGTTCAAGAATCAAGGCTAAGACAGAACTTGGTGCCTACTGATTAAGTTTGAAATTATGTATAATTAATTTTACACTGTACTATTTTTTCAACATTAGTTGTAGGATCCCAACTAATACTTTTATAAAGAAGTGAATTTGGGAGCCATAAACAATGATTCTATGTAATTCATGCACATGACATAAATCACAAAATGAATTCCTAAATGAACAAATCATATACATCCAAAGAGAGCACAACACTTGCTCAATTTAATAGTAGCATAATAATAAATATTTTGAGTGGCACTACACTTAGTATTGGTTTACTGATGATTCTACAGTTGGTCATAAATGTTTAGTGCACCCACAGGTCAATGGTTTTATGAGCCAAGTTTTCTGATTTACAGCTACTTGGTCAAGCCGAGAAGTGACATGCTTTTTCACAGACATTAAAATGGTATTGATGCTTGAAACTACAAGTTCCATGGAGCGAGGCTAAAATAATTTATCGAGTTAGCTAGATATCCTTCTAAAAATGCCATGTCAGACTGAAAAAAAAGTTGTTGATACTTGGGTTGTGAATCTGTGCTGACCAACGTGGCCTAAAGTAGGAGGGACAGCAGATGTTTCAATGCCTGCTCCTTGAAATTTAGCATACGGCTGAGCTTCGGAGCCTTCAAAGAATAACAAATCCGAAATAATTCATGGCAGTGGAATTACTGATATTTAAACAGATGTCACTTTTTTTTTTAGCAAATGGAAATTGAGGTACAGATGGTGAGGGCTGGTATGTTTTAAAGTAGCCATTACGGATTAAAACTCTACATTTGTTAAATTAAATATCACAAAATATACAATGATGTCCATATTTTTCCCTAACTGAAATGAAGAAATGCTTACTTCAGTGTCTTGTCTCCTCACTACCTAGAGAGATATAGAGTATTTCTCAGGTCACCTTGTTCCATTCCTTTTTAATGAAATATAGGAAGAATTCCCCTGCTTCTGGGTACAGAAAGTATTATTAATTATCATATTAATAAATATCAGTTGTAAAGAAAATAGTTAATACTTGTACCTCCATATCAAGAACCTTATGGAAAATAGCCTGGGCTAAGCACTCCTGGATATATTTTTGGTGATCCCTCTTCATGATATTTAGCTTGTATTCCTTTTCAGAAAGTATCCTCCCATTTCTTGTGATCTGTCATGAATAAATAAAACATATATAGAAATACAAAGCAGAAAATGTATTGTTAGTTCCCTAAGAGAGAGAGATGGACCGTCAGTTGATCAGACAGAGAAGGAAGCAGCGTCTTTTAAGGCTAATGAGGTGTAGTGCTATGGCTGATACATTTTCACTTTTAATGAATGTTTCATAAGGAAAAGAAGAGAAAGGCAGTCTCATATACCCATCATTGTGAAAACACATACAGGTGGTGCACTTGACGTTTAAAACAAGGTTTTCATTAGAGTAACAATTTTCCCTTAATGGAACCCAGGTGTTCTTTTCATTTTTTTTTTTGAACACGTTGGGGAAGAAGGCGTGGGGTGCTACCTTGAAACAGTGAATAGGAGCAGTGATCACAGGACTGATGATCTCACAGGAAGTACTTTGAAGGGCAAAACATGTAAGCTACAGAGGAGCTCATCAATTTGTTTTTAAAATAATTGGTTTCATTACTTTGTTTTCACACTGCTTTTCTTTCACTCTCTAGCCCAGAATGTAATTTAATTTGCTGTGATTCAGATTATACAGTACTCCAGATATAAAGTATTTCAGATTGGTTTCAAGTGACATCACTGCAAGTCCCAGGAGTGATAGTTTCTGAATTTTATTTACTTGTTTTTCTTTTATTCCTTCCTATGGGTATATTTGTTCTATTTTTCTACATCTTCCCTAAACTGAGGATGTTATCCTTCCTGGAATGTTCATCATCCTTTTCACTTATTTAAACCCTGCTCTTCTTTCCATACCTAATTCAAGTCCACATATTTCTTAATTTTGATAACTAGTTTTTTAGTACTGTTGTTGCAACCTATTGGAGTATCGAGATCAGCTAGAGTTGTGCTACGAGAGATTGATTATTGATCATCTTTTTTATGAATGCATTTTCTAATGGAAGAAAGCAGTGTGGTTATAGAAAGTGTGCTTGGAATTACGAATAACTCAGTTATAGTCTTTGAAATGTGTTGTCCATGGGATATCATGTCATGACTATCCAACCAGGAAAAACTGTTGAGAACTTCCTGCACTGCCCCTCCCTTAGCAAGTAACTTGTCATTGATATTTCTCCTCTGGGAGTATCTAATCTCCCCAACTAGACTGGAAGCTCCTATAGGGCAGAAGTTCTTAAACTTGAGCCAGCATCTGAAGAATCACCTGGAAGACAAGTGGAAAAAGACTGATGGACCCCACCCCACAGTTTCTGACTCAGCAGATCTGGGCTGGGGCTCTAGAATTTGCATGTTCTAACAAGTTCCCAGGCGATGCTGAACACTCCTGATTCAGAGACTGTATCTGAACTGCTCTAGAGAAAGGGCTGCGAGTTGCCATGCACATAATCAGTGTTCAATAAGTGCTTGTTAATGACGTTGATAAGTAAATACAAAGTCCTTCCCATTTATATATGAAGCTCACAGACTTTTATCTGAAGAAGTAGTGTTAATGCTACCCACAACAATTACAACCACCATTTATTACACATCTCTAATTGCTACAACAATCTTGAGAGCGGGGTATCATTATCTTTATTATCGTCCTTCAACTGAAGAAGTTGGAGCTGAGAAAGTTAAGTGTTTTCCTGAACATTCTGTCTTGTAAATGGCAGAGCCAGGTTTCAGCCAGGTGTGTCTGATAACAAAGCCCCAGGAGACAAAAAGCAGGCTCTCTGAGAACTACCCAGAGTGCCAAGCACATAAACAACAATTAGAAATGCAATGCATATCCTTTCAACACCATGGCAACAATAGTTAAGGAAACCCACAGTGTTTTAAGAAAGTAAACAGCTAAAATTGTTAGTCACACTTTCTATAACCACACCCCTTACTTTGAATGGAAAACTACAGTGTTTTTTAAAGGTTTTACATTATAGACATTTAGAGAACTGGAAATTTTCTGGAAATGATAGTTTTGAAGCTAACGAAAGACACTAATGTATCAATAAACCATCATATGAAATGAAAGAGTTTTTAAAAATTTAAAGGAAAATTTTGAACTGTTCATGTCTTCCACACCATATCCTGTGATTATTAAAAACAATATTTTTTTTCTGAAGACAGTAAAGTCTTTTCTATCCTTACTCCCTAACAGTTCCTGGTTTATACAATATGTTCAATAAATATGGGTTGAATAAATGAGTGGGTAAATAAACAAATGACATATGCTCTTGAAAACTCATAGGGATTTTCCTCAATAATTTATAAGTTGCCTTAGCAGCCATCATGACCTCTCTTCCTATCTTTTGAAACACAGCCTCAAATAGATAAATCAGAGCTTTGGAAAGGAAGTAATTTTTCTAAAATGAGGGAAGGGAAAAGATGTCACCGATAAGCTCAAAGAGGAAACCAGAAAAGATAGGGAATTATTGGATTTAATGAAACAAGAGGGCAGGTAGAAATGAGACCAAATCTTACCAGCCCTGATCTCAAGAGATGCCGCCTTATCCTTGTATTGTTAAAATATCCAGCCAGGTGTTTATCCGTAAGACTATTATATGCTGCAAGTAATCTGGAACAGAAAAATGAAACCATTAAGGTTTTATGAAGTGTTGCTTGATAACCAAGGCAATTCTTGACTCTCATCCCCAAACTGTGCATAATCATTCATTCATCCAGCCAGCCAGTCATTTACGTATGTGTTTAAAAAACAAGTATTTGAGCACCTACTGTTTTCTAGGTTTGATGATAAGGACTGAGAGACAGCCCTGATGCTGTTTTATCCCACAGACAAGTATGGAAATCAGACATGAACAATTAAGTTGGTTATGAAAAATCCAATAATAGAAACATGCAAAAAATCGTGGGGACACAGAGAAGGAGGCCACCAACTCCAGTTGTCAAGAAAGTCTTCATGGAGGAAGCCTGATGGAAAAGTAGGGGCTACCTCAAAGGACCCTTCAGCTTCTGGTTACACACCCTAAATTCTAGTCACTCAAACTTCCTTGCGCTCCCTAAACATATTCTCCCCTGTCTTCAGGACACGTTGTACAGTCCCACTAATTGGAAGTCCTTTCCCTCAGCAGATATTAGCTAATGGAGAACATCTGTGATGCACAAGCATCTCTTCTCCCAAGAAACATCCGCTGATACAAACTGGGTGTGCTGTGTTACCCTCCCCTCTGTTCCTCTAAGACCTTGAGTTCCATTACACATCCACGATATATTACTGCTTATTTCTTAGTCTACTCCTGTTGGTTTGCAAACTGGCACACACACACAGAGGGCAAGGGAAGAGTGAAAAAAAAAGGCAGCCACTCCAGATTGGTAAGTGGCAGGATTAATAAGCAAAGGAACTTCCTTAAGAGGCTTGTCTTGGGCAGCTGCAAGATGAGTTGCTCTCCGCACCTGCCCATCAGAATCTTAAAAGTTTATATAGAGGCCTTAACTGGGTTCAATCACGTACAAGGTCCGGATGACCTCCACAACATATTGCTCTCTTAAGTCTGCAGCCTTGAAAATGGTCCCCACTGTGGGAATGGCGGGCAGAACATATGCATTCCAAGGACAGGGGAGAGGGTAAGGAGCCTCTGATTGCCCAAGTCCGGCTTGAGGCGGTCATATCCTTTCAATGACCTCCTCCAATACCTCTGCTAGATTTGAAGGCCAGGATGGCGCATTATTTTCCGCATCCTTACTTATTTATTATGTACCTGAATAACGATGTGTTCAACACATGAAGATACAATTTTGTTTGGGACTCATTCTTACTGGTATAAATTTCAAACTAAGCTTCAGCTCAGCGTTTAGAAGTGTTAACTTCCACATATATACACAGGCAATTTCATTAATTCCACATCCAGAACCAAAAAAATAAAGTTCATAGATTACTGCTGATTTTTACGGTCTTTCATTTAAAAGAAGACAAATTGGTTCCTTGGTTACATGGTCAATATAAGTCTATAAAGCAAAGTTTGAAACTACTTTTTCTAAGTTTTAAACTATCCCTCATTAATTATTATCTTAAGAAAGCAGGCACACATATACATATACATGTATGTATACATGTATGCATGCATGTGCATCCATATGTGTGTGTATATATATATAAATATATATATACACACACATACACATATAAATGTGAGTGTGTGTCTATAGAGAGACACAAAGAGACAGAGGGACAGAAAGAAAACATGCAAGCCTAAACATGGTCCTAACATAAAGTTGTCCTAAAACAAATGCACACCCTATTACCCGCCACAAAGATTTATAATCTATACATTTCATGAGCAGCTGATCCCTAACTTATTCTGAAACAAGAACAGGGACTCATAGAATCGAGTAAATATCATTAGCAACAATTTTATTTAGCTATTTGCACTGCCTTAATTACATGGAGATGGTATTGGTGACCTTTTCCTGTCTCTTTTCTCCTTAATGCCCATCTCAGGAAAGTTCCATGCTGTCAAATGGTAAGGAAAGTTTAATTTTGTCCACAAAAGAGACTGAAAAGCAGTTACAAAGCCCAGAAGCCAAGGTGCCACATGAGAGTTGCAGACCCACGAACAGCTGCAGAAACCATTATTTCACTGGGTTTACGTAAAAAGACAACCTGAGAGCTTCAGTAATGCACATACAAAACCAGCCCCGGATAATGCTTTGAAACCATCTTTTAAATGAACCGTCTTGGTGTCCTATAGTTCATCAAAGGTTTCCTGTCTCCAAAAGGTCAACGTTGTATCCCTTACCCTTTCTGAATCTCAGAATACCTTTTCAGCAACTCGTTTCAGAAAGGTGAGCAGGTGTCTCTCAGTCCTAACAATCATGATTCCACAGTTCACAGATTCTTAAGATAAATCATTAGACTGATATCATATATAGTCTTTTGTCTGTTTTTCAGGCTCACATTTTAAAAAATCAATAGTTTCGGAATAGCTATGAGTGCTAAAACCCTGATTAAATGTAGTAGGGTCAAAATGTTAAGATAACGTGGACCTCCACTTCCCTGTTGACTGTAAAATATCCCATTCTTTTAATTCAGACTTTGAAACACTTCTAATATTTAGGTCTTAATAACAAAGCTTAGCCAGCTTTGGCACTACCTCATTCTAATTCTGCTCTCTCAGGCTCCTATTGAATGAGTCTGTGTGTGTGATGCCCCTCCAGTCTTACTGACAAGTGGAATAGATCCAGGAGAGTTGAAATCTTTGCACACAATGATTTTCTCATCTCTTCCTGTTTAGGAAAGAATGAAGATCCCTGGTTGGAATGCCATTTTTAAAGCATCTTTTTCCATGACTATGAATAATAACCAGCTGGGTCTCCCCAGGCTCAGCCATTTCTTTTTCAGAAAATGCCTTAATTTTTTTAACTGAAACTTTAGACAAATGAATTGTTTGCTAACAAGAAACTATACTAAATTATATACAGGTTTAGTAAAATGGTTATTATGGACTGAATATATGTTTCCCCCCAAAATTCATAGGTTGAAACCCTGTCCCCCCCATGTGATGGTATTAGGAGATGGGGCCTTCAGGAGGTGACTAGGTCATGAGGCTAGAGCCCTCATGAATGGGATCAGCACCCTATAAAAGAGACTCCAGAAAGCTCCCATGTCCCTTCCACCATGTGAGGACACAGGAAGAAAATGGCCATCTGTGAACCAGGAAGCAAGTTCTCACCAGACACTGAATCTGCTGGTGCCTTGATCTTGAACTTACCAGCCTCCAGACCTGCACAAAATAAATTTCTGTGGTTTAAGCCACCCAGTTTATGGCATTCTGTATAGCAGCCTGAACAAACTGAAACAGCAGCTAATGCAAACATTTCCACAGTCTACATATAAATGTCAACCTCATTCTGACCATCAAGCTTCCTTCACAGGGAGAGAGTAATAACCCTGTGGCTCAGTCACAACCATGATCTGTCACAACCTTCCCACTCTGCTCCTCTTCAAGGGTGCTTGGTATGGGTTTGCAGCCTCCCTTTGCATGTACTCAATTACAAGGGCTTTACTGACCCAGCCACACTTTGATTTAGTAGAGCTCTTCTCATCTTTCTGCCTTTCCTCTCCACTCACTGCTACTGTTTCTCCTCACCACGCACATTTCTTCCTTGCACTCAGCACAACCCTGGGCCAGATGAGGTCGCCTCACCTGGGCTTTGGGTTGTGTTGCACCTTGAGTATTCTACTCCCCTTGTAAGTTACTGCCTGCATCTGTTGCCAAAGCTGGACTTCGTGGTCATGCTGCCTCAGTCCTGTGATCCTCTCCTGTTCCAATCCACAATATCAACAACCACATTGGTCACAGCGACCACCCGGCCACTGTGACCACATCACTCAAAAGCCATGCTGTTCACACAAAGGCCCATAACTAACTGGCCAGACCAGCCCGACTCGCTGGCTTCTTTATATGATGGACAAGACTATTTACCAACCCCTGTTCACTGGGTAGAGAAAGACCTCCTTTCCGGTTCAACGCGCTGGAAAACACTGTCCCCCAGGAAACAAAGAAACCCTATCTCTATGATGGTTACCATTTCCCCCACTTCAATCCACACCTCCCTGTCCCTGCAGTGCCTGAGTATTAAGGAGCAGCTGCTGAGTCACTGGGAGAGCCGCCTTCCCAGCTATAGCCTTTCAACGCTTGACCCCTGAACCCCTGCCGCCCACCACGTAGATCACGTAATTGGAGCTCTGAACTAATAAGGTCAATTCCTATCAAGCCCTCCATTTGCCCACAAAGAGAGAAAGAGTATTCCATAGAAACCCAGACTAACAGGAAAGGCACTATCATATTAATCAGAAAACATTTATTGTGTACTATTCTCAAGGCATTCTGTACAGCACCAGGGATCCAGAGATGGCACAGACACTACATTGACAGTACTTCCAATTCAGTGGGGAGGTATGCATGCACATACAGTGTGTGTGTGTGTGTGTGTGTGTGTGTGTGTGTACTTGATTTCTTCCTGTGTCATAGGTTAATTCTTTCACAAATAGTTACTGAGTGTCCCCATGTCAGACACCGTGCCTTCAGCTGGGGAAGGAGTATAGTATCTCTATCCCATTCTGCAGATTACAAAGCTCTTCCACATACATAGTCTCATTCGTTTGCTTTCAGGCCTCTGGAATGTGAGTAATATCTAACTGTCACAGCTCTTCCATCTTCCTAAGATGGAAAAGCTCCAAAACAAGATTATTGCTCAACATGAGTGAGTCCAAGGAAAACATGCTGAGGGTAAGGTTTCCTGGACCATACTGATAGAAGAATTTCTTGAACCCCAACCTTCTCTCCTAGCATGCTGGGCCCCACACTGTCTACTTCTGTGGAGGGAGAGGGATGTAGTGGTCAAGACTCCAGCTCCAGTCCAACCCTGGCTCCACCATTACTGGCTCCATAACCGGGAGCATGTGACTTAACCTCCCTGTCTATGCCTCGATTGTTCTGCCTTCCACAAGACACTTGAACACTCACACAATTCAGCCAAGTTCTTTGCCACTTTACAACAAGGATCACCTTTCCTCCAGTTTCCAATAACATGTTCCTCATTTCTGTCTGAGACTCCATCAGAATGGCCTTTACCATCCATATTTCTACTAATGTTCTGTACATGATGTGCTGTGTGAGAAGATGGATGCTTCCTTTCCAGCTCCCTTTTCAGAATCACCTTACAAGTCCCTTCAGGAGAAAATATTTTCAAACCATATATCTGATAAGTTGTTAATATCCAAAATATATAAAGAATTCATACAACTCAATAGCAAAAACCCAAATAATCAGATTAGAAAATGGGTAGATCTGAATAGATATTTTTCCAAAGAAAGCATACAAATGGTCAACAGGTGCATGAAAAGGTGTTCATCATCATTAGCCATCAGGAAGATGTAAATCAAAACCACAATGAAATATTACCTCACACCTGTTAGGATGATTATTATCAAAAAGACAAGAGATAACATGTTTTGCCAAGGATGTGGAGTGAAGGAAATCCTTAGGCACCATTGGTGGGAATTTAAATTGGTGTAGCCACTATGGAAAACAGTATGGAGGTTTCTCAAAAAATTAAAAATGGAACTCCCATATGATCCAGCAACCCACTTCTGAGTACATATATATAGGAAATAAAATTACTATCTCAGAAAGGTATTTGCACCCCCATGTTCATTGCAGCATTACTCACAATAATCAAGATATGGAAAAAACATAAGTATCCATCAACAGATAAATGGATAAAGAAAATGTGATACACACACATACACACACACACATATACACTTGAATATTATTCAGCCATAAAAAAATAAAGAAATCCTGCCATTTGTGACATGAACAGAACTTGAAGGCATTCTGCTAAGTAAAATAAGTCAGATTGTGAAAGACAAACACTGTATGATCTCACTTATATGTGGAATCTAAAAGATCCAAACATATAAACACAACAGAATGGTGGCTGCTAGGGGCTCAAGGGTGGGAGAAATAGGGAGATGTTGATCAAAGGGTACAAACTTCTGATTATAAGATGAATAAGTTCTGGGAATCTAATGTACAGCATGGTGACTTCAGTTAACAACACTGTATTGCACACTTGAATGCTGCTAAGAACGTAGATCTTAAATGATCTCACCACAAAAAGAAATGGTAATTATTTGAGGCTGTGGTAGCATTTACTAAACTTACTGTGAAAATCATTTTGCAATATATATGGGTATCAAATCATTACATTGTACACCTTAAACTTACACAATGTTATATGTCAATTATATCTCAATAAAGCTGGAGAAAAAAGGTTTTGCATCTCACAACTTTTCCAGCTTCTACCTATTACCAGTTCCAAAGCTGCTTCCACACTTCTAGGTATTTGTTATGGCAGCACCCCACTTCTTGGTACCAATTTCTATCTTAGTCTATTCAGGCTTTGTAACAGAAAGGCTTAAACAACAGACGTTCATTTCTCACAGTTCTGGAAGCTGGAAGTCCGAGATCAGGGGGACAGCATGGTCAGATCCTTGTTGAAGGCCCTCTTCCTGGTGTACAGATGGCCACATCTTCTCATTTGTTCACATGGCAGAGAGAAAGAGAGAGGCAAGCTCTCTGATGTCTCCTCTTATAAGGGCACTAATCCCATCACAAGGGCTCCATCCTCATGACCTATTTACCCAAAGCCCCATTTCCAAATAGCATCATATTGGGGATTGTGAATTCAACATATGAATTTGAGGAGTATACAAACATGAGATCATAACAGAAGGCATAACTGTCTCCATTTTGTAGATGAGGAAAACAAGACTTAGGTTAAGTCACTTGCCAAAGATTATGTAACCTAAATCTTGTTCCTGATAACATACACCAAATCACAGTGAAACACACTTATAAGGGCTTGCTAAGGTGGGGACCAGGATGCTAGGTATAATAATGGAAAATTGTGAATCATTAAATATTCACAGAGATATAATTCCACCAATTTCTAGTACAGAGATAAGAAAACTTTAAATAAAAATTCTTCAGATGAAAATTAGCAAATACATACCTGTCATTTATAATTAGCCATATCATTAGCATAAAAACAATGTACTGAAATCTTTAAATCATCTTACTCTCTTAAATATATATATTTCTGCAATCTACTTTATACTACAAATTACCTGGTACACTTGTTCAGAGTGAACATAAAGAATGTTTTTAACACAACCAGTTTTATTTAGCTCAAATTCTTGTGACTTAGCCCATCTGAATTAATGAAATTTGTATTCATTTATTATTGCTCTGTACAAAACTATCACACGCTAGTAGCTTGGAAACAACACAAATTTATTATAGTTCTGGATGTCAGAAGTCTCCTACAGGTCTCACTAGGTTAAAATTAAGGGGTCGGCAAGGCTGCATTCCTTCTGGAGGCTCTGAGAGAGGATTCTTTTTCTTTCCTTTTCCACATTCTAGAGGCTGCCCACATTCCCTGCCTACATTCCTTGGCTCCTGGCCCCCTTCCATTGCCAAAGCCAGTCAAGAATTTCTCATGATGCCATCTCTCTGATTCTGGTTCCTCTACCTCCCTCTTTCCCATTTAGGGACATTTGTGCTTACTTACATTGGGTCCACCCAGATTAATCCAGAATAATCTTATTTTAAGATCAGCTGCTAAGCAACCTTAATTCCATCTGCAACCTTAATCCCTCCCTTGCCATGTAAAGTAACATATTCACATGTCCTGAGGATTAACACATGGACATCATTTAGAGGCCATTATCCTGCCTACCACAAGGTCTTTCTATATCCAAATGTCAGGAAGCAGAAACACTGGACACTGAATGTGATGGCGTTTGGGCTATGATGTATATTGTCCAGTGATTTATCATGCCAATGATCCCCACTTTCAAAAAATACACTTCCCAGGTGGAAGAAGGCAGTTCTTGGAGCCACACCAGGATGTACATAACAAGCTGGGACCTACTTTGCTGATCTAATTTTGATATGCCACATGTAAGCACTAAGACAAAAGAACAAGAGGTACACCAAGGAGCATTTCAAACAATTTACATTTTTTTTCTCATAAGGATAATAATAGAGAAATAACTTGCTTTAGGTGAATCTAATTTGTGAAAAGACAGATTATCCCATAGGACATAATTATATTCATGTCAAACACCATCTATTCAGCACTTAACACATTTCATTAAATTCAAATAATTATTATATAGAACACTAAGAAAGAAGAAAGTTTTACCAATTATACTATGACATACCATTGACTGTAACCTGCAAATGATTTTAGTAATGTGAAACGTGAAAAAAAAATCATTTAGTATTAATGAAATAGATTTCCACGCTTGTTTACTACTACACATATTTAGACACACCTGGGAAAGAGAAAAAAGAAGGGATATAGAAGAATATGGAAGGGTCCCCACAATTAAAAGCCTCAAAATGAGGTTAGAGAAAAGGATTTTATGCATAAAACAATTAGAAAGCATATAAAAGTATACTTAAAAAGCACTCACAGTGGTTTTTTGGAGCTTGCCTATACTGGCTCTCATAAGACAATTGTTAAAATGTTCAGGAGGGACTTCCCTGATGGCGCAGCGGTTGGGAATCCACCTGCCAATGCAGGGGACACGGGTTCGAGCCCTGGTCCGGGAGGATCCCACATGCTGTGGAGCAACTAAGCCCGTGCGCCACAACTACTGAGCCTGTGCTCTAGAGCCCGGGAGCCACAAGTACTGAAGCCCACGCGCCTAGAAACCATGTTCCGCAACAACAGAAGGCCCTGCTCACCGCAACTAGAGAAAGCCCGCGCAGTAAAGAAGACCCAACGCAGCCAAAAATAAATAATCAATTTAATAAAAAATAAATTAAAAAAAAAAAAAATGTTCAGGAATTTTGCAAGCCATTGTCAGCTTGAAATTGGCCAGCTTGGGAGTATTTACACCACAGAAATTGGAAAACACTACAAATCAGAGCTCTTTTTTCTTTCTGAAAAGCCAGTTCACCAGCACACCAATGACTAAATTTAAAAATAAGTGGCAAGATATATCACATGGGATAAATAAAATGATTCATTATATGAGCCAACATGTATGCTTTACATCCTTTTAATCCAGAAATTCATCTTTTGTATGTAGTATTTGACCAAAGGGGCTCATATTCTTATTCAACTGTTTCCTATCCCTAATAAAAAAAAAAACATAAGGACTCCCACAAATACACTGACATTTTTCAGCAGCATTTTAAGAAATGTTATGCAAGATATCTCTTTACATGGCCACAAATGGAAAGGTTCAACTCACCTACCAATCTGGAAAAACTGATTACACTATTTTATGCTTAACAGAATCAAGTGAGACTTAGGTGAATGAGCACAGTTTTATTACTAAGGATGAGAAGCCTAATGAAGAGGTGCTTTGCATTTCAGAGGTTACGAAATCTGCAATTTGTAGAGTTTGATAGTGTCCAAGGAGGGTCTATATCAAATTTCCATTGCTAAGGCAGGCTTCCAGGCAGATAAAATGTTTCTGCAACTCACATATTAAGTGCTTATACTGGGAAAGCAAGTTAAACAAATCACAGGGTACTGTGGCTTGATTGCTTTCATGTTACAGTTCATGAGGAATGGAGCTCCATCCACCAACCCAAACACCTCTCTTACTGTCCATCAGAAAAGATTTGCAAGAATCCACTGAATTCCCGCTCTACGAAGAAACTCAAGCCACCCAAGTTGAAGATTTTGAATCTCAGTAAGAGTCTTAGCAAAGAAGTTAAGAAAATCTAAATTGAAACAATTTCCTCAAATAAAATATCTGAAAGCAACACTAATAACCAGAAAAGCTTTTTATCATTAAAAACTGCATGTCTGTTATTTAAGAGTGAGAAAATTTAAGAAATATGTGACCAGACACCTCAACTCTTAAGAGGCGCAATGATTTTCCTGTAACTATTTAAGGCAAATAAATCTCTAATACTTCCTGCCCAAAGTAAAAGAAAAGGATGAGATTTAGAGCCAGAAGGCTTGAGGTCAAATTCTAACTCTACCCCTTAAAAGATGCCTGACCCTGGAGAATTCAATCTTCTTCTCTTTACAATTATTATCACCATGAAGTAAAATGCTGTGACTGCTTCCTGAAGTGGATGATCTATGTTTCCTGGCCTGGAAATAGATTTACCTGGAGCTATTACATCATTGGATTATAGAAATTCATATGTGAAAAGGTCTAGTCAACTCCCTCATTTTATATTCAGGAAACTGAGGTTCTAGAAGTAGGCATGATTCATCAGTAAACTCAGATCAAAGTCCTCAAAAAGAAAATGCAGAATGTCACAGGAGTTCCCATAAAATTGTCCCTATCCCTTTCCTAGGGTCCTTGTCTTGCTACCTTCCACCAGAATTTCTTTCACCCATGTTTAATCACTCCCTTTAGATTCATATAAGATTCTTTCCTGTATGCTTCTCTACAAGTTGTAGAATGGAGCCATGCCCACGGTAAACACTCAGCCAAAACTGGTTGAATGAATGATTAATCAGTTAATAAAAACAAAATATATTGGTCCAATTCCTTGACCTATAACCTTTTTAAAAAAAATCCCTGTATAAGAATCACATTTCTTCTGCTTCAGGATAATAACTGAAAATAATCTATAACAAAACAGACCCAAAAGCATGCTTTACATATTTGGACTTTTTTTTTAATGCAGAATGCTCAGTGTGGATGAGCACACATTGCTGACAATGTTAGTTTTGTTGTTTTGGTTTTGTCAAATAAGTGCCTTTGCAGTGTGCTACAAAATTGCATTAGAAGAAAAAGTTCCCAGGGAGACAGGAAAAAAACCTTTTGAGGAAACTTGAAGAACGACCGATACAGAAGAGCAATTGACATAAGGGTCAATTATTTTCCAAGCCCTTATAAGAAAACTCTTTGCCAACTAAAGTTAAACCATGAAACTCTGCTGCCTGCCACTTTATAGAGGGTGACTGAACTGATATTGTATAAATGATTTTATATTACATTCTTCATTCTTTTTTATTTGCATCCTAACCTGCCATATCTCAGCAATTATGTTAAATATTGATTTACAATCTCTCAGTTTATTCTAACGATGCAGCCAGATGTGAACCATCATATTATTTTATTTATGCCTTTAATATGATGGTTTGGAGTGACCAGTAAAAACAAAACTAGCCTCCAAACTATGCTGACTGCTGGCAAGATAGTTTTCCAATGTTCAGAGATGAGGCAATAGGAAAACAGTGCATGGGGAATCAGCAGGCCTGAGACACACCAAGGTTGACTAGTTCCTTATAAGAACTGATTTGAGCCTCCAAGCTCTTCTCTGGAGACTTAAGAATTTTATATCTTTGAATAGCAACAACAACAAAAATTGTGGCCACTTAAAAAATATTCATTAATAGAAACATAATATCCAAATTAAGGGAGAGAATGAGGCTGTTTGGAGGAAAGGTGACCAGCAGGAAAGTTCCAGAAACAAACCATTTTTATCACTAGTATTTATTGATCATTTCCCTTTTTTGTAGTGTACCGTAAACTCTCTCTATAACATGCACTATGTATTTTAACTCTCAAAACCACCCTGCAAAGTACTGTTATCCTCCCTCTTCACAGAAGAGTAAACTGAGATGTAGAGTAGTTAGATAACTAGCTCACAACTAGTTAAAGGCAGATTCAGGATTCAAATGAGGGACCGCTCTGCTTTAATCACTAAACTGAACTATGTTCTATGAGGCACAACTGTCCAGTGGAGCTCAGCCCGGGGAACGAAAGGCATGTAGGGCATCAGATAAGTGAACAATCAGCCTGTAAAGGATGCTAAGAAGGTAGGACCATCACAGATGATGACTGAAAATTCTGGGAGGATATTTTGGCTCAGTAAAGGAAAATTGTTTAAAAATCAACAGAAGGGCCTGTAAGACGGTGTGCCCCATGCTCCTGGGACTGGATGGTTTTGTGACAGCAGTGAAGGGTTTTAAGCAGGGAAATGGTATGACCAGATTTTTTTTTAAACATTTTTATTGGAGTATAATTGCTTTACAATGGTGTGTTAGTTTCTGCTGTATAACAAAGTGAATCAGCTATACGTATACATATATCCCCATATCCCCTCCCTCTTGTGTCTCCCTCCCACCCTCCCTATCCCACCCCTCTAGGTGGTCACAAAGCACCAAGATGATCTCCCTGTGCTAGGCGGCTACTTCCCACTAGCTATCTATTTTACCTTTGGTAGTGTATATATGTCCATGCCACTCTCTCACTTCGTCCCAACTTTCCCTTCCCCCCTCCCCGTGTACTCAAGTCCATTCTCTATGTTTGCATCTTTATTCCTGTCCTGCCCCTAGGTTCTTCAGAACCAATTTTTTTTTTTTTTAGATTCCATATATATGTGTTAGCATACAGTATTTGTTTTTCTCTTTCTGACTTACTTCACCCTGTATGACAGACTCTAGGTCCATCCACCTCACTACAAATAACTCAATTTCATTCCTTTTTATGGCTGAGTAATATTCCGTTGTGTATATGTGTCACATCTTCTTTATCCATTCATCTGTCGATGGACACTTAGGTGGCTTCCATGTCCTGGCTATTGTAAATAGTGTAAAGAGTGCTTAGGCAAAATATCACCAAGTAGTACCAATACTGCCACTCCTTGATGTCACAGCTGATTACATTTGGGAAGCCTCTTTTTTCCCTTCTCATAATCTAATCTGACAATTTCTATGGCAACTCTCATTCGAATTACTTGTAAACAAAATTCAAATTCACTAAAAGAATATTGAACTTTGATTCTATGTGCTTCTGGATGCCCATATTTTCCAAAGCTAGTTTTATGCTCATATTTAATATTCAGCCCTTCTGCTGGGTCAGTGATAATCATGGTAGACAGCTCTAGGTATGGGGCTGACCTGTCAGGGAATAATCAACAAACACCTATGGGCAGGTCCACAAGCAGCTGTGCACTTGGCAAAAAAGTGCTGTGTTTTCTAAATATACTTTTGATATATCACATGAGGGGAAAAACTAAAAGTGTACTGAAGAATTTCTATCACACTTCTGTTGCTTATGTCCACCAAAGTTTAAGTTAGTTTCACAAGGGCTGGTTCTTTTAAAAATGTCCTGCTGTTTCTAATCATTTTTGAGACCATGTTACCAGTGGGTTGTCCACTCACCCCCCCCCTCTGGAAACAGAGAGATAGTTTAAGTCTTCTATTGCTACTTTTACTCTATAAGTTTCAACAAGTTGTTTAATCACATTATCCTCAGTTTCTTCATCTGTAAAAGGGGGGAAATAATAGAGCTTCTATTAAAGATTAAATAAGACAAAGCCAGTAAAGCACCTAGTGCAGTGCATGGCATCATTCGCTACTGTAGTGTTTAGCAAAGTTTTATCCTTAAATGAATCATATATACATTTGCCTGTGCTCAGAAAGGGGTAAACACACCATGCTTTGCGATCACAGAGGAGGTACATCAAGACTTGAGAGTAGGGGGACAATTCAAAAAACCAGAAATGAAATGAAGTCTGAGCCAGTAGAAGGAAACATAATAAATGCCAGGCCACGTGAAGAGGGGGTGAGGGAACTTGACTGTTCTAGGAAAAGGGAATATATGCAAAGGCCCAGGGGTGAGAAAGCACCATGGTCCCAGTCTTTACCCTATACTCCTGCGCACACACACACACACACACACACACACACACACACACACACACTTCCAGAATCCCCATATGAAGCATGGAGGATTCCACTGTGTTTCAAAGGCCAGAGGATAAAACTGAGAGGAGGGTGGTCAGCATGCCAGCTGCCAGACACGAAGGTGTTTCATACAATTATTTTATGCAACAAATACAGAGTGCTTATCAGGTAACAGGCCCCGGGCTGTTGTAAGGTTACAAAGTCCCTGCCCTCAAATTATTTAAAACCAAGAGGAAATACAGGCATACCTCAGAGATATTGTGGGTTTGGTTCCAGATCATCACAAAAAGGCGACTATGGCAATAAAGCAAATATCATAATAAAGTGAGTTACATGAATTTTTTGCTTTCCTGGTGCATAAAGAAGTTATGTTTACAACATAATTGTAGTCTATTAAGTGTGCAATGGCATTATATTAAAAAAAGTAATACCTTAATTAAAAAATACTTTATTGCTAAAAAAATGTGCTAACCACAATCTGAGCCTTCAGTGAGTAATCTTTTTGCTAGCGGAGGGTCTTGCCTTGATGTTGACGTTGACGTTGATGTTGATGTTGATGTTGACTGCAGGGTGCTGGGTGCTGAAGGTTGATGGCTGTGGCAGTTTCTTAAAACAAGACAACAATGAAGTTTACATCAATTGACTCTTTCTTTCATGAACAATTTCTCTGCAGCATGTAATGCTGTTTGATAGCATTTTACTCAGAGACCTCCTTTCAGAATTGGAGTCAATCCCCTCAAACCTTGTCACTGCTTTATCAATTAAGTTTATGTAATATTCTAAATCCTTTACTGTCAACAGTCTCCACAACACCTTCACCAGGAGTAGATTCAGTCTCAAGAAACCACTTTCTTTGCTCATCCATAAGATACAACTCAACCATTAAAATTTTACCATGAGAGTTCAGCAATTCAGTCACATCTTCAGGCCCCACTTCTAATTCTAGTTCTCTCACTATTTTCACCACACCTCCACTGAAGTCTTGAACCCCTCAAAGTCATCCATGAGGGTTGGAATCAACTTCTTCCAAACTTCTGTTAATGTTAATATTTTGACTCTTCCCATGAATCACAAATGTTATTAATGACATCTAGAATAGTGAATCCTATCAAATAATAAGAATCTTATTTCTTAAACATATTTCTTAAATAATTGACTTAAAAATTGAAATTACTCCTTGATCCATGGGCTGCAGAAAGGATATTGTGCTAGCAGGCATGAAAACAACATTAATCCCATCATACATCTCCATCAGAGCTCTTGGGTAACCAGGTGCATTCTCAATGAGCAGTTGTATTTTGAAAGGAATCTTTTTTTCTGAGCAGGAGGTCTCAACAGTGGGCTTAACATATTTAGTAAACCATGTTGTAAACAGATGTGCTGTCATCCAGGCTTTGTTGTTCCATTAACAGAACAGAGGCAGAGTAGATTTCACATAATTCTTAAGGGCCCTAGGATTCTCTGAATGGTAAATGAGCATTGGCTTCAGCTTAAAGTCACCAGATGCATTAGCTCCTAACAGGAGAGTCAGCCTGTCCTTTGAGGCTTTGAAGCCAGGCATTGACTTCTCCTCTCTAGCTATGAAAGTCCTAGATGGCATCTTCTCCCAATGTAAGGCTGTTTTGTCTACATTGAAAATCTGTTGTTTAGTGTAGCTAAAGTTTTCTGGTTTTGTTCTGTTCCTGGAAGTCAGTAGAAAAGCAGTTGTGTGTGGTTATATTAGTGCCAAGATACTTAATTTGCTGACATTATTTCAGAGAAAAAAATTGTATGTATTATATTTGTGGGAAGTTAAAATAATGCTTTGAGATTTTTATCAAATATGGAGAGTAGTTATTTATGAAAAACAAAGAAATGTCTATTTTTATCTCTTTGTTCCCAATTAATGTAGATAAATTTTAAAGTGCATTAAAGCAATGGTAAAGCAAGAAAAAAAAAAAAGGGCAACACCTTCATGAATTATCTTAGCTAGATCTTCTGGTTAACTTGCTGCAGCTTCTACAACAGCACTTGCTGCTTCACCTTGCACTTGTATGTTATAAAGATGACATCTTAAACCTCGTGAACCAAACTCTGCAGCTTCCTCACCTCTCTCAGCTTTCATAAAATTGAAGAGACTTAGGGCCTTGCTCTGGATTAGGCTTTGGCTTAAGGGAATGTCGTGGCTGGCTTGATCTTCTATCCAGATCACTGAAACTTTCTCCATATCAGTGATAAGCCTGTTTCACTTTCTTATCATACATGTGTCCACTGGAGTAGCAATTTTCATTTCCTTCAAGAACTTGTCCTTTGCATTCACAACTTGGCTGACTGTTTGGCACAAGAGGCTTAGCTTTCAGCCCACCTTGGGCTTTTGACTTACCCTTCTCACTAAGCTTAATCATTTCTAGCTTTTGATTTAAAGTGAGAGATGTATGACTCTTCTTTCACTTGAACACTCAGAGGTCATTGTAGGGTTATTAATTGGCCTAATTTCAATATTGTTGTGTCTCAGGGAATAGGGAGGTCCAAGGAGAGGGAGAGAGATAGGGGACCATCGGTCAGTAGAGCAGTCAGAATACATACAACATTTATCAATTAGGCTTGCCATCTTACAGGGCTGGTTCATGGAGCCCCAAAACAGTTACAGTGGTAACATCAGAGTTCACTGATCACAGATCATGGTAACAAATACAATAATAAAAAAGTTTGAAATATTGCAAGAGTTACCAAAGTGTGATACAGAGACATGAAGTGAACAAATGCTGTTGGAAAAAATGGTGCCAATAAACTGCTCCATGGAGGGTTGCCACAAACCTTCAATCTGTAAAAAAAACACACTATCCTTGAAGCTCGATAAACTGAAGCCCAATAAAATGAGGTATGCCTGTAACGGCAGGATAGTCTGATGTGCTACAATCATAATGGTTTATCACGCCCAGCATGCATGAACTCATTTAATCTTCAAAACACTCTATGCATCAGATTTTTAATCCCATTTCACAAACAAATGAACTATGCCCACACAGGATGGGTATCCCAGAAGAACTGAAATCTGAACTGGGTCTTGAATGACAAGTCAAGTGTTGAGGGAGGGAGTAAAATGTAAACGGGTGATGACAGGGGCAGAGGTGCCATCCAGACTCATGCTAAGAAGGGGGAAGATCATATACAAAATGTCCCAGAGAGACAGAGCACAAATTCCCAATACTCAAGTTGAAACTTGTTAATTATTTACCATAGAATTAGCACAACCAAAGAGAGTTGAGTTCTGTAGTATTATTAAATCTTCAATTAAATCAGTTACGTATTATATGTCAAATAGGCTTTCGTGGGTTGTCTTGGCTTAGAAATCTGATCACTATTGATACTTGACCTTGGAATATAATCTTAGATAGGTGCAAAGAGCCCATTTAAAATAAAACAAAAACAAACAGCCACGAATGAGGGCAACACCAATAAAGCTACCACACATGTTGGGTGGGAAAGGGTAATATAATCAACCCCTTTAAAAATCTTTTCATTCCTCTAAAATATAATTCTTATGTGCAGTAGTAAGGTTTAAAACAGTAAGGACATCTGGTCAAAGGTTAAAGAGGTTGACTAAATTTTAAATGATCAATCATTTAAAAAGTACTCATAATATCTCACTAGTCCTTCTAGCATTTGTCAATGTCAAAGTAATAATGCAGTTTCCTGAGTTTGTCCTGAATTCTTGAATTAGATAAGAAAAGTAAGTTTTCTGGAGAAGTAAAAATGCTCTGGGTTAGAGTTTCCATTTTTATAAAAATTCTCAGTTGTCCAGATCATGGTTTCTTTAAAGGGGAAGCCTCATTTACGGGGTTATGAATAGGTGGATCAGTGCTCATTTTTACTGTAAAAATTCATGAATTTAAGAACAGGATGCTATTTAAAATAAATTAGTTTAATTGAACAAGAAAGTGATTTATGGTCTGGAAATACATTCCTAGTTTTCCCTTCCAATTAGTTTAGGTTATCTCTGCTTATTTTGAGCTGTATATTTATGTATTTTTGGTTGATGTACTTTGAGAATTAAATCTTAAGGATGTGTTAACTAATCTTATTATAGTAATCACTTCATAATATATACATATCTAAAATCATCACTATTGTACATCTTAAACTTACATGGCGTTATTTGTCAATTATATCTCAACAGGCTAGAAAAATAAAACTAGAGAAAGAAAAACAGACAAAAAAAGACAAGCAGCATATGCTTTGTGCAAAGTAAATACACATCAGCTGCCATTCACGGAGTCTCAAATATGTGCCAACAGTCCTGCAAAGGAGGTATTTATTTGCCCCATTTTTGAATGAGGAAAGTGAGACACAAAGAAATTCACTTCTTGAGTTCACATAAGGCATAACTGAGATTCGAACCTATGTATTTCTGACTCCAAAAGTATTCCTCTCTCTACTGTAGCATGCTTATCTCATATTTTTTAAATGAAACATTGAGTTTCCTTTTGGAATATCATTCCTTTTCACTTAGAAGAACAAAAAAAAAAAAAATAAGGACAATTTTCAGACAGTTCCAACCCTGCAGATACTTCAATCCCTTGCTCGTATCTCCTTTGCAATGCTCTAGCCTTCTGCCCACACTCTCCACTACACTTTCCTAATTTCCTTGGGTCCCATCTCCCAGCTTCCTTCTTGAGCCCCCTGGTTCCTGTCATAGGACTTTGGGATCTGCTTCCTGCTCCATGCTCTTGCATTCGGCCCTAAAACTTCAGACTTTTTCCCTCCCCGAGTCAACAACCTCACTAAGGACTGGAACCTCAAACCCCTCTCCACAGACTGTAGCCTGAGATCAGCCTCACCCACTCCCTAAGCGTACATCCAATTCTGGAAGATTCCAGCCAAGGTCAAAGCTCTCCGTCTCAAGTTTGACTGAGGGGAAAGGAGGCTTTGTAAGAAAGAATTTAACAGTTATAACCTTATGTAAATGCCTGTGAATTGTGGTGAAAGAGTCATTTTCTGGCAGTTCAAGACAGAGATTCCAATTTCAAGGAGAAGAAATACTCAAACTCACTTTTGAAAAGGGTTAGGAGATGAACAGAAATAAATCTGAAATTAATTTCTGACTTAGAATTGAAGGCAAAGATCTTTCAGTTATAAAAGAAAATCCTTGTGTGCACACTTGGTATTGTATCTGAGGTTCCAAAAAATGAGCAAGAGAAAGTAAGTGGAAGTTAAAGACAAAACCAAATGTGAGGTATCGACTTCTCAGGCCAGGCCAGCTTTTGCTTGGTTTTATAGCAAAACACATGCCTTGCCTGCTCCCAAGAGCTTGTCAGCTAAATAAACAAGCAACGTTATTGTCTCCTCTCACTTATTCAAAGTCACAACTGGCTACTATTGCCCTGGCAGTGATGATTGTAATTATAATACTATGTTTTTATAATACTAGAGAGTACTTTGTACTTTCCTTAAATGTGTCCAGATGTTTCTCCCCTCTTTCAAAACTCACCCCCCGAAATTTAATCTCTCTAGGATGCCTTGTCCAATTAATCCAACTCTACATCTAGCTCAGGACTTGGGTATGGCAGTTCTCCTACAGAAAGCTGGGCATACTCATGTATGTTGCATCTAAGCTACCAGTCACTAAGTTAGCACATTAACACTTACTATGTGCCAGGCCTTGTACTAAATGCTTTAAAGTATTTCATTCAATCCTCACAACAACCTACAAAGCAGACATATGTTCCACCAGGATGAAAAAAGCAAGAATCAGAGAGATGATACAGAATTTATGTAGGGTCACACAGCAGCTATGTAGCCAATCTGAACTCAGACTATCCACATCCAGAGCCAGACAGCTCATCACTAAAGCTCTGTGCTGGACACTGCTCACTGGCTACCAGAAGCCATTCCCAAACCCTTCTCCCTTGCCTATCGCCCACAGAAGTTAGGAAAGTCAAATCTATTCTTTCCCACTCTCTCTCGTAACTAGGCATGTTCATTGACGCAGTTCTGGAAAACAAGGTATAAAAAGTTCTGGAAAGTTCTGGAAATGTTCTCCTCCCAGATTTTGAAAAAAAATGTCATTTTTTGCATCCATCTTTTTCCTTTCTGTTTGGGATGGCTTTATAAAGCTACTGTGCATGGATCTAGGGTAGTCATCTTGGTACCATGAGGAAAAGACCCAAAAAATTATAGAGATAAGGATGCTGATATTACGATAAAATACAATTGCCTCCCTCCAGACTACTTGTGAAATAAATAATAAGTGTTGTTATGGTTTAAGCCATTATTCATTTGGTTTTCTGTTACTTGCCGTTGAACATATTCCTGACTGATACCTACTAATCACCCTGCTGCCCGAGGATGGCAAAACTCAATGAAGGTTAGTGACTTTTAAATCTTTTTTAAAAACTCACTATTCAGGCCTTTTCCAGAACTCAAATGAATTTCTGGAACAGAATACGTGCTGAATATGGTAGCTTACTGACTAGCATTTAGTAGGCACTCAGTAAATATTAATTGAATCGATGAGCAAACATACTCTTGGGACTTATCATAAATGATCACTAAAATAGGTGACATATGTCAGCAATTACTGAGCTAAGTCCTGGGGATACATGGAAGATGTAGAGGGGTGTGGTCTGCACCCTCAAAGAGTTTGTAGTTTATAAGGGAAATATGAAGACAACTGGAACGCTATGAGGGAAGGGCCCACATGGTACTTGTTGGTTAACTTTAAAACAGTAGTGTCTTAGAAACAGCTTTTTAAAAGAGTGGTGCTTTGTTAAAATAGGAATAATCACTTTAAAAATAGGAATAATGCACGGGAAAATGGAGAAGAAAGAAAATGACCAAAATGCTAACTAGGATTATTTATGGATGGTAGGATTTCAAGCAATTTTTACTTTCCTCTTTGAATTTTTCTGCTCCAAGTAGAAAATTTTCAAAAAGCAGATAAGTACAAGGAGGAAAATTAAAAATCTCTTGTGTCACTAGTACCCAGATATTTGAGATCCCTTCTATTAATCTAATTTATAGCAGATTAGTTTTACTTGAATCTAAGCAACAGAAACAATATTATTATAAAAATCTTGGAGGAAGCTATGAAGAGAGACAACTTCTTAAGGTGAGAGCCACATAATATTCACAAATATGAAATATAATCCATAGCATATAGAGAATGCCAAATTAACTGCTACTATAAAACATTATGATTCAAGTCAATTTAAAATCCTTCGTTTTTAATGCTGTTTCATAACTTCTATGTGCAATTTATATTGTCTGTTTAGTTCCCTGCTGTGTCTTCCCTTGTTTCAATATTTTGCCCAAGAATTTTCATTAATTTATAAATATTTATTATTATTATAAGAAAATAATAACAGTCATGGAAAAATGGATCACCAGCTTAAAAGGTTCAGTTTTCTACCCCACGTAGTGTCAGACGGAGAGGTGGGAAGTAATTTGATTACTAATCAGACTTAACAAAAGAAAAGCTTAATACTTACCAGTAGAGATCATTGACTTACTGCCGTAATTATTTCTCCTCACTAGTCCTTTAATCACATTTTCCATTTGCTTTTATTTTTATCTACCTTTTTGAACCTCTGGCTTCCAATCTCCACTCCCTATGACCCTCATATTGTTAAATCGTTTATTCTCAGTGACCCTACACTTCTCTTAAAAACCATCTTCAGCTTTAGCAGGACCAAGTGGGGAAAAACAAGCATCAGGAGTTACAAAGAGGTTGTATTAGTGTGCTAGGGCTGCCATAACAAGTATTGAAGACTGGATGGCTTAAACAGAAATGTATTGTCTCACAGTTCCGGAGGCTGGAAGTCCAACATCATGTTGTCAACAGGGCTGGTTTCTTTTGAGGACCGTGAGGGAAGGATTTGCTCCAGCCTCTGTCTTAGGCTTACAGTTGGCCATTTTCTCTCTATATCTTCTCATAGTCTTCTCTCTGTATGTACATGTCTGTATCCTAATCTCCTCTTCTTATAGGGGCACCAGTCATATTAGATTAGGGCCCTCCCCAATGACCTCATTTAACCTTAATTAACTCTTTAAAGACCCTACCTCCAAATATAGTCATATCTGAGCTTCTGGGTGCTAGGACTTCAACATATGAATTTGCACGGGAGGGAAGAGACACAGTTCAGTCCAAAACACAGGTATAAAAAGAAAGGTGATCAATTTAAGTATGTAACATGGATTTAGACAAAAGTAACAAAGAATATATTTCCTGGGTACACAGAAATGCAAGCTGCTGCACTTTGATTCTGAATTATGTGCTGACAACCATAAAATGATCACTGATGATCCATCCAAAGAGGGAACAGATACCTTCTAGATCCTGCCACATCCATTCAGGTAGCTGGGATGGATGAGAAGAGGATAATGAAACTCTATAAAGAGAGTACCCAGAGCACGGGGCAGAAGAAAAAACTGTACCTCACGGTAATCTGCCCATAGACCAAAAAAAAAGAGTTAACCATACAAAAGGGACAGGAGATAAGAAGAATAAGTGAGAGGAGACCTGCCAGACAATGAGTAATTACTAAAAAATCCAGATCCATACATCTACACTTTGAAATGGTCTTCACTTTTAAAGTATGTTTCTTGTGGCTCACTATAAAAGCAACGATTTGGATCTTACATTTGGGTTGACTTTTTTAGTCAGCACAAGATACAAATGTACTATATGGTAAAAAATTACCCTTAAAACTTTAATTAATAAAGTACTATAGTCATGGTTTTGGGTATACCACACTATTCAGTAATTCTTTGTATGCTTAAGTTTGAGAACAATGGAGCTAGGTGAAAGCAAGGAACTAAGGGAAAATCAAAGTTCAGTGTCCATACACTCAAATAATTTGCTTTTGAAGATACTAACCAAGTCTTGTTCAATGCGGTCAGTGAGATAGGCTGAGACCTGAGACCCTTTGCTGCAGTGCTGCAATGCTTGCGCCTGGACACACCTTTCCTCTAGCAACAAAATACAAAGAAACTATATGGGACTAAAAATAACGGCATGCATGTTCAGTTGGGGCAAATTCTGGACAAAAGATACAAAGAGACCCAAAACCCAACTGCCACTTTTGAAGAGCCCGGAGCAAAAACAGGGTACTGCACACGCCCCCTGCACACAACACCACCTAAAGGGTGGGCTAAACACCTAAGCCACCCCTCTGGCCTGACCTCTGGACACACCCCTACCCTCACCTCATATAAGGAACAAGCTCGCCAGCCCCACCTCAGGGAGCTAGCGAGCATGGGAATCTGTTGTTTGTTCTCACGCCCCCCTCCTGCAGCAGGGGCCCCAATAAAGCCTTGCCTGAATTTCTTCTCTGGCCTCTGACCAATTTCTATTGATTAAGGAGTCCAAGAACCCTGGTCGGTAACATATTGGGTTGGCTAAATGTTCGTTCGCGTTTTTTCCGTAACATCTTATGGGAAAAACCCAAACAAACTTTTCAGCCAACCTAATACTTTGTGGCAACCATGAAGGGACTATTGTTCCCTTCCCAGAAGAGGATCTGGGCATCTCTGGGACCACCAAAGGCAGCTTCCCTGTGGGTGACAAGTGGCCACCTGAACCTCTTGTTTCAGCGTCACCACATTTGGTAAGTCTGCCTTCCTGGCCCCTGGAGGCCTCAGTACCCTAATTCAGGCAATGCTTTCCCCCTCCCCTTTGTCCTTTTTCTCTCACCACTTTTCCTTTCCCCTTTGTCCCTTTCCCTTTCCTGAAATCTCTCTATTTCTCTCTCTGTCCTCTCCTTTCTCTTACTTCTGTCCTATCCTTCTGAGAGAGTGGACATCAGACAGCAAAAGCATCACTCCTCTCAGCTTGTGAGACCATGCTCCCTTCATCCGGCAATGGCTCACCTTGACAGGCAACAAACAGAGGTGGGAGAGGCTCGCCTCACACCTTGGTCCAGCGGGCTCTCCCTGACCAGAGATTTATGGGAGTGATAGAGGTTCAAACCTCATGTCTTGTAGAGGCTGGAAGTCTGACCATCCCAATATTCTCACCTTTATTTTCCTGCCACCAAGAGAAGTCCTGCTGGGAATGGGCTGAGGTGGCAGATTTCTATAAACTGGTGTACGTGTGGGTGAGAGTCCCACCTGAGGGTTGCAGTCCCACAGACGGAGTACAGCTCGCTGGCTTCCAGGTTTGATCACCTCTCCTCCTTTACCTCTCCCTTGGTCCTCATACCTGCACTCCCATCCCCTTCATCCTAAAAACTTCTTGTGTGTGTCTTTAAGTTTTGTCATTGGTATCTTTGTTTTATGTAATCTTGTCTGTCCAACTGCTCCCGCAAGTGTCTGCTGACATTGTGGGCACAGTGGAGCACGCAAGCTTTGAAATACAAACACAGCCCACATTACCTGAGACACCAGCCTGGGGTTACTTAGCGGGATTTTAAAGAACAAAAAGGAAAGGGGAGGGGCTTGCATCTCTCTCCTCTCCCTTTGCAATGTAACTATTCTGCCTGGGCTCCCAAGAACTACCTGATTCATCTATAGTCCCCCACCCTGAAGGGAAAAAAGGGGCTATTTTAAATTCAAGTGGGAAAACTGTGAGATCTCTGGTTCTGTAGAAATTGGTTTGTCTGGCTTTAGCTTGTGGGTTTAGTTAATACAGACCTGCCTTTAGAGCCATCAACATTAAGTATAATACTTTCATTGTACCTAAGGTTATTGGAAGTCAATAAGGGCATATTGTTTCTGTTATAAAATCTGTCAACCAGGAAAATAAACTGATATGATTAAATTTTTAAGTAAATGTAACTGGGATAAGAACTTTTTGGTAAACTCTATAGGAATAATTATGTTTTGGAAACGTCCATCTAAAACAGTCTCTCCAAATTTTGGTAATTTGAAACTAAATTAAGTTTAATTATAAGAATTCATTGAATATTCAGGCCATTTCAAATAAGAGAAAATACTGGAACATTAATTGCTAAATAGGTCTAAATTTACTTACTTTTATCTTCTTATGAGACAGAAATTAAGCTGTCTGGTGCCGTCTTGAGATGTTTTTCTACCAATTTACGGAATGCTAATGTAAAAGTTCATGGCCGCTTAAGGAAAGTAGGATGTGTGTTTTCAGAAAAGAAGGTATGAGGAATGGAAATATATTTTGTTAAAGGAAAAAGGGTGATTTTTTCCTAGAGCTGGATATTTCTGAATGGGAAAAGAATACGGGATATAATATGGCTACATGAAGTTGCAGAAGGTTTGAGAAAAAGGAACATTGGTTAAAGAATTTCATAGGTGGTCAGGACTTTCTAAGGCTGGATTAAATTTAATTAGGAAAATGAATTTTATTAAGAGTAGGTTGATAGAAGACTGGATTTGGTTTCTCTCATAAGAGAACACAGTTTTCCTGGAATGCTGCTTTTAATAATAGATTGTGTGAGTTCCTATGCCTTGAAGTGATCTATACTTAATTTTGATTTTTTTTCCCTCACCTTAGCTCAAGGAATAAGTATTGTTTCACAGCAACCTATGATCCTATCTAACCGGGCGTTTTAAAACTTTTAAAAATTTTGACAGACTTCCCAAATACATCATGGTTATTCTGGCCCACTGTTGCACCCCAGATGAAAAGGAGCGTATACTGAGAAAGGCCAGGGAACATGCAGATGGCCTACTGGCCACCAATCCATACCACCAAATTTATCAGGTGGGTGGGGATGCAATCCCAGAACATGACCCACACAGGCACTATGAAGATTGTGTAGGCCAGGCTAGGATGAGACATTATATTACTTGTCTATCAGAAGAAATGAGAAGGTGTATGGTGAAGCCTGTAAATTATGATAAGGTCTGAGAGGTTACACAGGAGACAGATGAAAACCCGGTAATCTTTCTGAGCTGGGTGACAGAGGCAACTCTGAGGCTTTCTCAGGATGGCTGGGTTCTGTCGTACCTGCATTCTAAATTATGGCCTAATAGCAAAACCCCTATATGAGGCTCTAAAGGGAGAAGAAAGGGAACCCCTTCGATGGAATAGGGGACCATCAGTGGGGCTTTTAGACTCTAAAGACTGAGTTGAGTAGAACACCAGCACTGGGGCTTCCAAATTTGGACAAGCCCTTTACCCTGTAAGTTCACGAGAGGGCAGGGATAACTCTAGGAGTCCTGACCCCAAAGCTGGGATCGGATCAGAGACCAGTGGCTTACTTTTCAAAACAACTGGACTCAGTGGCCCTGGGATGGCCAAGCTGCCTGCCGGCAGTGGCAGCCACAGTCCTGTTGGTTAATGAGGCTTCCAAGCTCACCTGGGACAACACTTAGATCTGTTAACCCCTCATCAGGTACAATCTGTGCTGGAGGTCAAAGGACATCACTGGTTGATGGGGGGAAGGTTAACAAGATATCGGGCCCTCCTAATGGACACCCCTGACATTACCTTAAAGGTGTGCCAAATGCTGAACCCAGCAATTCTGCTTCCAGTGGCCAAGGGTGGAGATTTATCGCATCAGTGTATAGAGACCAGAGAACAAACTTACTCCAGCAGGTCTGATCTTCTAGATGAGCCTCCTGACAGCCCCGAGGTTGAAAGGTTTACTGATGGGAGCAGTTTTGTAGAAATGGGAACCCGAAAGGCGAGGTAGGCCATAGCTAGTCTAGACGAAATCACAGAAGCCAAGGCCCTGCCACCCCAGCCATCAGCCCAGAAGGCTGAACTAAGTGCATTAATGAGAGTTTTGCAATTAGGGAAGGATAAGAAGTTAAATATTTTCACTGACTCTAAATATGGGTTCCACGTGCTACAGGCTCATTCTGCCATTTGGAAAGAAAGAGGAATGTTAACCTCTAGAAATTCCCCCATAAAACATAAAGATTTGATTCTGGCTTTTTTAGAAGCAGTGCATCTCCCAACCCAGGTAGCAGTAACCCACTGTAGCAGCCATCAGAGGGATGGATCTTTTGTGAGCCATGGGAACAGCAAAGCTGATCAAATTGCAAAACAGGCAGCTCAACTGCAGGAACCTGAACAAGTTATGGCTCTAGTGATTGGCCCCCTTGAGCTCCCTAGCCTTCCCCAGTACTCCCCACAGGAACAAGAAAATGCTGAGAAATGGGGCTATGAGAAGGGAAGCACAGGCTGGTATAAAAAGGAGGATAAGGTTCTAATCCCTGAGGCCCAACAATGGAAACTCACTAAGAGCTTACATGATGCCACCCACTATGGGAGGGATGCACTATGGGACTTGATGCAAAAGGCTTTTTCAGGAAAGGGGCTTAAAAGAACAGAAAAACAAGTAACGCTTGCCTGTGATTTATGTGCCCATAATAACCCACAGACCCATCCAAACCCCACTTCATTACTCAGGCCAATTCAGTGCCGAGGGACATATCAGGGGAAGACTGGCAGTTAGATTTCACCCAAATGCCCCTACGATCAGGATATAAATAACTTCTGGTGTTTGTTGATACTTTCACAGGATGGGTTGAAGCCTTCCCCACCCAATCTGAAAAGGCTATGGAAGTCTGTTAGTCCCTTTTAAAAGAAATAAATCCTTGGTTTGGACTTCCAAAGTCCCTCCAGAGTGATAACAGGCCCTCTTTTACAGTCAAAATCACACAGGGGTTCACAATGGCCCTAGGGATAGACTACAAGCTACACACCTCTTGGCATCCCCAGTCTTCAGGCAAGGTAGAGAAAATGAACCATACTTTAAAGAAAACCTAGCAAAGTTCTGCCAAGACACTCATGAACCCTGGACCAACTTCTTCCTATTGTACTCCTCAGGGTCTATGTAGCCCCCAGGAGTGGTCTGAGGCTTAGCCCATTTGAAACAACCTGTGGGGGAGGCTTTTCATACTACTAACATTCTACTGGATGAGGAAGTGAACGAGGCCCTAAGATATATTATTAATGTAGGACAAGTTCAGAAGGCAATCCAGGACTACGCCAACAAGGTACTGACAGCTCCCACTAAAAATACAGAGGAAGGAGCAGTTCCTTTACAAATAAACCCCAAGGACCAAGCTCTTCTTAAAACCTGGAAAGAGGGGTCCCCCGAAGACCAACAAATGTCAAAATGGAAGGGCCCCTATAAAGTAACTTTAACCACCCCCGCTGCTGTCAAACTGCAAGGGGTATCTAGTTGGGTACGTTTGTCCAGACTAAAGCCTTTACCTCCAGAAACCCCACAGGTCACAACAGATGAACAATACATCAGTGGAAGAGCTGAGATACCTATTCAAAAGCCAGGCACCATCAACAGGTAAGTAAAACGATGGATGTAGTGAGTTGGCTCCTATTTGAAGCCTTAGCAGGACTTGGGACCTCTCTTGTTTCCTTGGCTGATGTGGCTCTTGACAATTGTCTGGCCCCTGATTACCTTCTGGTAGAACAAGGTAGAGTTTGTGCGATAACTAATACTTCCTGCTGCGCTTGGATCAATGCGACGGAACAGGTAAAAATTAATATGAAGGAAATATACGCCCAGGCAGAGTGGTTTCACAATTTTGGCAGGGGCAATATCGCCTCCACTTTCTGGTCAACAGTTAAAAAATAAAAACCCTCCCAAAGTTAACATGGTTCCTTCCCTTTTGGGCCCTTTAATGGCTATTGTTGTTCTTCCCCTTTCTAGCCCTTGTTTATTTAACCTTTTGATTGAGTTTGTGTCTTCTAGGCTCCAACAGTTTGAAGTAAGGCTCATGATTGCTCAAGGGATTCAACCCATTCCAGCAGAGGGTGGCCCAGGTCCCTACAGGTCCTTGGAACAGTCAACAAGGGACTTCTACACCTCTAGGGTAGGCTAGGGTCTGCGGCCCCTGTCCAGCAGGAAGAAGTTTCAGAAAAAGACAGCTTTGGCCCCTTACTGCTTAAGAATAAGGGTGTAGAGTCTCTCAGGGGGGACTGAGACAGGCTGGCACCTGGGGCCCTTTGCTGCAGTGCTGCAATGCTTGCACCTGGACACACCTTTCCTCTAGCAACAAAATACAAAGAAACTATATGGGACTAAAAATAACGGCATGCATGCGCCGTTGGGGCAAATTCTGGACAAAAGATACAAAGAGACCAAAAATCCCAGCTGCCACTTTTGAAGAGCCCAGAGCAAAAGCAGGGTATTGCACATGCCCCCTGCACACAACACCACCTAAGGGGTGGGCAAAACACCTAAGCCACCCCTCTGGCCTGACCTCTGGACACACCCCTACCCTCACCCCATATAAGGAACAAGCTCGCCAGCCCCCCCTTAGGGAGCTAGCGAGCATGGGAATCTGTTGTTTGTTCTCACCCCCCGCTCCTGCAGCAGGGGCCCCAGTAAAGCCTTGCCTGAATTTCTTGTCTGGCCTCTGACCAATTTCTATTGATTCAGGAGACCAAGTACACTGGTCGGTAACATCAGGACCAATAACTGATCACTTAAACAAAAAATTAAATTAATGAGATAAGTATAGATAAATACATTTACCTTAAATCGTTTATTTTAATTAAAAGCATAAATGTATGTCCTTTTCCGTAGTGCCAAGGGTTTCCTTCTGAATGACTCAACTGATCCTCCTCTTTCCTCATCCTTTTTAAAAACATAAATCATGTTCATAATAGATGATTTGGGATTTCAAGTTTAGAGAAAGTTGATGAAAGACACTTGCAAACCAGTATGGATGTGGAATCCTATTTTTTTTTCTTTTTCACAAATTTTACCCCCACCTAATTTGACAGTTTATTTTAAACTGATGGACATTTATGGAATCGTTCCAAAGCATACAATATTTTCAACTATTTGTGTGGGGAACTGAGTAAGCCATTGGAGGGAAATTCAGTCTGCATCCTACTTCTCTTGGTCTGTACCAAAATTAGCAACTAAAGTTTAAAAGATTATTTAAGTGCTATATTCCAGAATCTGAAGTTTTCATTGAAAATGATATTTCTGGAAACTAAAAGTCTTGAAAATACATAAACACCCCAGGTCAAGACTATTTGAGGTTGACTTTAGAATTGAAAATTGAGTCAGAAATGTTTTATTTTCTTGTCTCCCTGAAAAACTTTTCATAGCTATTAATAATCAAGATAAGTTGGGGAAGTCTCTACTTCTTACAGCTAGAGATTCCTTTCTTCAGTAGACTGGGAGAAAGGAAGTATGGACTGCTACAGCATCCTGCATTTGACAGCACCCTTTGTGCTAAACCAGAAGTTTATAAACTGGGATATGTACTCCCCTGGGATACCCAGAGACTTTCCTAGGGGAACCCAGGCAAGGATTGTTTGAAGGGAATCAATTTCTAGACGCTCAGGTTTCCTCTGTACTCTCCTAAAACTGGTCTGCCTAAAAATGCACCTCCAAGCCATGTTGATCCACCTCCCTCCTTTCCGTTTTATAATCATCTTTCTACTTTCACAAAAGAAAGGCACACCTCTCACCATATGGTGTCTTCTTAGGATGTACTTAACTTAGAAAAACATCTGAGGCAAAGGGACAATTTGAAGTATTATGTAGATGTTGATACATTAAATGGTTTTCTTGACTTGTCAATAAATATGATTGCAAGTAGTTTCCAAGCCTTTGCTTCCAACACAACTAAAGGAGGACCTAATTGAGCTGTAATTTGAAAAATCAGTGAAAAAAAAATTTTGGTGACAGATCACTATGTGATTTTTGGCATATAACTCTGAAAAATTCAAAGAATTGAGTGATGTTGTATAACAAACAACAAATCCCTTTCCATTCCCATCTAGTTATGTGAACAGGTTTGTCAAGCCAAGGGATAAGAGAAGACATCCCTCCTATAAAAAAAAAGAACAGACTCTATAACAAAATTATCAGAGAGGAAATCAAGACAAATCAGCATGTTCAATTCACCTCATTTAACCAGAAACAATTTACTCCTTGAAGTCAAGTTGTTAATATTTAATAAGAGGGTAAATAGAAACTACCCAATTTGAATTGAAATGTTTAATTACTTCAAATCTGAAATTCTGTGTCACAGATAATTTTGGTGGTAGGAGTGGTGAGCAACAAAGAGACGAGACCCCTACTACAGTCATACAAAGTACTACACTGTTTGCTAGGAAGGCAGAGATACCATAATAAGTCTCATTAACATCCAACACCATACATAGTTACAAATTGTGTGTGTGTGATGAGAACTTTTAAGATCTATTTCCTTAACCACTTTCAAATATAAAATACAGTATTATTAACTATTGTCACCACGATGTACATTACATCCACAAGACTTATTTACTTTATAACTGGAAGTCTGTACCTTTTAAACACCTTCACCCATTTTTCTACCCCCCATCCCCTACCCATAGCCACCATCAATCTGTTCTCTATATCTATGAGTTCATTTTGTTGCTGTTATTGCTGTTGTTGTTTTAGATTCCACATATAAGTGAGATCATTTGGTATTTGTGGTGATCATTTTGCAATATATACAAATATCAAATCATTACATCGTACACCTGCAACTAATATGTTAATTATATCTCAATTTTTTAAAAATAATAAATAATACCATGTTGGATTGAAAAAAAAGGCAGAGACAAAGTGCAATGGACACTCCATATGTAAATGACATAGTGGGTTTATAGTCTTTGTCACTTTTATATATACACATCCACTATCTAAAAATTGACAATTTTACCTATAGCACTTTGTACTCTGCCTTTGATGAAATAGGACTGAGTGATCAGGGAGTACTAAGGATGTGTTCATTCTTTCTATACCACACTTCAGTATACTCTGTTACTACAGAAACACTTCTTTACATTAAAAAGATATAAATTAAAAAGTCTAAACCAAAAAAAAAAAGCTTCTAAACCTTGGAACAATCTTTCCAAACATACAGCATCTTCTGCATTTTTATTTTGTTGAAAACTATAATGCTTCCCATTCTTCCCGTTCCTCAGAGCAAATTTACAGATGAATGTGACTATCTCTACTCAGAGCCAAGCATATCTTTCACACAGGGAGCACAGTGCACATGGATTCAGTGAGGATCCTTTGAAGGAGTCAGAAGAGCCATATCATTTTTATCCTCATGCATGACTGAGAGGTATAAAAATCCCCATTCCACCTCTAGGACTACTGCACAACCCACAAACCACCCACACAAACAAATAGCAACTCAAGATGAGACAGAACAAACTAGAGGGACTATCAATTGAAATTTTCCACTCTAAAACAGTTTCATTAGAGATGGCAGTGCCAGAAACAGTATTTTATAGTTGACTTCCTCCAAATTACAATGCAGCTCAGAATCAAAGTCTCTATTATAATCTTTGGCAGAAGTTTTTAAGACCATTTTTATTTACTCCAAACTATTGGAACGAAGTCAGCACAGGGCCTTTGCAATTTGTATGTCAAGTGTTTCCTGCTGTAATTAAGGAAGCAGTGGAACTCAAAGGAAGCACCAAAAGAAAGCATCAGGGCATCCCTTATTGATTGGTGGAATTTTAGAAATTTAAAATTTCTGTTTTGTTGTAACTGCACTTTCTTGCCACTTTATTCTTAAAATGTAATAAATACAAACTGCTTCAGTAATGATGGAAAAGCTTTCTCGGCTTTAATGAGAACCTTTTATTTGCTACTGAACTTTTATTATTTCCAAATAGTAGCAGGCAAGAAAAATAATGACTACTTATATTGAGGGAAAACTTTAGCAATTTGAATAACTTTGTTCTTGGGTGACTTTTACGGCATTAAAAGTTGTTATATTTATTGTTTTCATTTATTTTTGATGAACTGAAAACAAAAAATATATACCTGTAGACACCATCACAAAATTATTTTCTAATTATACATCAAAATACTAGATAGCTATGTACAGCTATCACCTGTCAGAGGTTGGTCTGATCTAGGTAAGAATTTCCATGTATTTAGGGCTCCCCTACATCTCAGCTGTTGACCATGAGAGGCAGCTAGTGTAATGATTAATCACACAGGCTCTGCAACTGGACTCCTTGGCATTTTATTCCAACTCTGACCCTTCCTACCGTGAAATCCTTGGAAATTTCTCAGTCCTCTGTTTCCTTATCTGTGAAAATAATGGTGACTAGAATCTGCCTCGCGGAGTGAGTGGGAAGATTAATGAGGTATTTCTTGTTACACAGTAGACTAGAGCCTGGCACATGGTAAGAACTTGATAAATGTTTAGCCCTAATATGGTTTTCTTTTGTGAATGCGTTCACCTCTAGACCGGACACACTGTCAGATGATATCATTCATTCCATAGACATCTGTTGAGCATTTCTTTATACAGGAATAAGCAAAGGGGGCACAAAGATGAATGAGATATGGTGCCTACAATTTTAGTGCAAGATTATTATTTCATCTTACTGTCTTTCTTGCCGTGAAGCACACTCTTTCCCGAGAACACACATTTTCCTTTATTTTCCATGTGCTTGGAACTAATGGAGCTTCAGAAAAATTTCACTTCAGTTTCTGAAATCTTAATCATGCACAATTTAATAAGCAGCTACAGGTTTTTTCCACATTTGGAAATAGATGATTAAATGGTCTAATCAGATTCTAACTTAGCCAAAAACCTGAAAGACATAGGAAGACAACCCTAACTGATACATTCATTTTCCTGAATGTGGACACACTGCAAAGAGCAGCTGCAGAAAATAGTGCCATTTACATCCCACTGACCCACAGCAACTAAAACTTCACAGGAGTTCAGCATCAAAGCGTTCAAGTACCTAACTAAACTCTGAGATAAATAAGAAGCTTGTTTAGAACAGCTACATCACTTTCCAAAAAGTTCTGAAACTGACTTCCAGTATGGCACCTTATATACCTTTAGGTTTTTCAACATTTTAGTTTATGTCTAACGCTCAGAGAATTCATTAAAAAGTAAAATCTTTAAGTTTGACTGTAAATCCAAAGCACAACGACTAATGTGGTATTTCAGACATCACAAACTCCAAATGATCTTAAATATGTTGTCCTCTGCTAATTTGCTGCTCTTGAAAATATGCAATAAATTTAATTAAAAAGGAAAGCATCTTCAAATTAGTTGCAAGATCAACTAGGATATTATCAGCTTACTAGATGTATCATAATAAAAAAACCATCTAATATGCATGACACTGTTTAATTCAGAAGAAAATTGGATACTCCGTCTTCCAATAAAAGAACCAAGACCGGTTGGGGATTCGTTGTGTTTTGTTTTGTTTTTTTTCTCTTTTTTCAATAGCCAGTAAATGACTGTTAACTTCCTAAAACAGGTTGAATAATTGCCAAAATATGTCTTCTGAGGAGTCACCCTGCCCAAAGCAATGGGAGCTCATGTGTAAACACACAGGCACACAGCTTCTTCCTTATCGCCTTCCTGCGTCACACCACCTCCCCTGGCCACAATACTTTTAAAATACCCCTATGATTCCTTTTGAGATCGGGCAGATAAAAATCCTGAAATAAGGGGTACCCTCACAATGAAACCTCCCTCAATATTATATCAACTCACACCTCACTTGTATGCAAGACGCCGCAGTGAGGATTTATCTCTAAGCCCTGATTCTCCAAACGAATGCATATGCTGTGACCTCTATTATTGCATTAAAACACGTATGTTCCACAACACAGGATCCTCTTGATTCCAGCTAACGTCCCTGCTTAATGTATGCGTTTTTCACATCCATTTTTTAATCCTTCCTGAGTGAACATTTCAAAGCGAGCGAACATCAGTGAAAGGCGAGGGAGGAGATACGAAGCCTGGGATTTCTGCCATCCTCGCTGCGACCCAGAATCCGTATTATTTTTCTCCTCTCCCCAAGCCCCCTCTCGCCCCCTCTCGCCCCTTCCCTCCGCAGCAGGAGGGGGGCGGAGGGGCCGCTGGCTGCGTCGCCACCTGCCGCGGCGTGGAAGAGCTCCGTTTGTCACTTACCCAGCGGGGTGAGGATGGCTCATTTTTGCAGGATCCCTTTTGGACCCGCGACGGGTGCGGAGGGTGGGTGCTTGGGGCCCGTGCACGCCGACGCCGCGACTGTCGTGCTCGCGGGGTGGCTCCGCACTGCGGTCGCCCGTGCTCGGGGCATTGGGGCTGGGCCGCCGCCGCCCCTGGGCGCCCGGGCTGCACGCAGCCTCCCCGGCCCCCACCCGCCGGCGGTATCCACAGCCTCCCTGTTGCTAAGGCAGGAGGGAAGGCAGGCGCGGAGGCTCTGCAGAAGCCCGAGGCGCTGCTGGAACTGAGCCTGGGCAAGCTGGAAGTGAAGCTCAGCTTCCAGCCCTTTTTCTGGCCCAGATGTGGGAGGAGACCCAGGCCTCTGCTCTGTTAGCTCTGGGGCGCGGGGGTCCCTAGGCACCTGAGATGTGAAAACACACACGCACGCACGCACACACACTGTTTAGGCAGGTGTGCTTCTGCTAGGCCCTGGGGAAGGGAGGGCCAGGTGATGGGCCGAGGGTAAGGTAATTAAGAGCAGGGAGCAGCTACAGTGTGCTGCCTTGGTTTCCAACTGTAAAACAGACCCTAGATTGCAAGTTCCAGGAAAAGAAAGCTTTGAGTTTTGTTTTCTGCAACTGCCAGAGATTGCAATTGGTGGATCTCCTCCTTGGAAAACCCCCATCCTTACTCCTAGCAGAGGTCCCCACCTCCAGCAGGCAGGACTGACAGTTTCTGACATTCAGAAGGTGGGAAAGAGGCTGTTACTCAGTGAAGCATGCAGCACCTGGAGCTGAACTTGTATTTGAATCCAGTAGCGAGAATGCAGGGCTTAGACGAAGAAGCCCGGATTTACGTGAGAGGGCCTTGGTGTGGAAGAAGTTTAAAGCACTGGATTCAGATGAGCTATTCCTAGTCCCGTTTTTGCTTCATCAGGTTCTAAACTGGGTGATTTGATCTCTGGCCTCAGGTTCCTCATGTGTAAGTGAAGGGCTGGACACATCCACGGTGACTGAGCTCTCAGTGGATCTCAATTCTATCTCAGCCACACTTACGAGTTGGAAGGACATCAGCTCATTAATGGCATTCTGCTTTTCCACACATCATAAAGGCTCATCGAGCATGTTAGAGTCCAGCCTCCTTTGCACGACATTCAATGCCCTTTATCATCTGTCCCCATCATCCTCACCAACCTCACTGTGACCACTTTCTCTACCTCTGCTACCCTAAACTCTAGCAAGACCAAAGTTTGCACTATTCCTCTCATGGGAACATGCTTCCACCCTGACAACCTAACAAACTTCTATTCATCCTTCAACACTTACCTCAAACCCTGCCTTCTCTGACGTCCCCAGGTGAGTTGATGACTCCCACCTCTGGGGCCCCACTCTGCCTGGATAGACTTCTGTTTCACCCTCACTTACTGATCTATGACTGTCTTTCCTACTTGAACCTGAGCTTCTCTATTTCATGGTATATGTCTATTTTGCTTTTCTGTATTCTCAGAGGCAAACAGCAGTTCAACAAATGTTTGGAGTACAAATGAAGGAAAAAAATCTCTTCAAAGCAGTTGCATTTTTATTGAGTGCTCACTAAATTCTCTCCTCCGCCCTTTATTGAGCACTTACTAACTGTTCATTATCTCATTTAATCCTCACCTCTACTCTCTGAGGTAGGTTTTCTCCTCCATTTCATAAGACAAACTAAGACACAGAGAAGTTAATTATTTTGCCTGAAGTCTATAATAGCTCCTAAGTGGAAAAACCAGGATTCAAATACAAATCTGATTCCAAAGCCTGTGTTTTTAACAATTACAAATTCATTTTCCCATAACTCTTGTGCATTGCTGCAGAAGTCAAATTTTCTATACTGTCAGAGTTTTCTGACCTGAAAAACCAAGAGCCATCTCAGTGGAGACAAAATAGGGTTCTAGCTCAATAGCTTAGATCCAGAGATGGGAGGACTCAAATCTGCTTGGGAAGCACATGGCTAGAGAAGGTGGAGAGGGGCAGAGGCTGTCAAAGAAGGAAGATTTGAGATGTGAAAGCACCTTATGCTTAAACAAGGAAGCCTTATAGATACCTAATCACTGCACAGCCATAAATGGGACTTGAACCCACTCTTTCCCCTATAATGCTTATCCCCATTGATTGTTGTTCCCATTGGATGGTGTCCTTAATTGCTTCTGTAAGTAGATTTCACCTGGATAAAAATTGGGAGGGAGGGAGGAGGGACTATAGACTTTGTAATTTTCCCAAGTGCCTACCAACCCCTAAGGATGGTGTAAATAATATAATCTTATATAGGTACTAGTTGTTACATATTAATTCATTCGTGCAAATAGAAAATGGTAGTCTCTCACTGGTGGAATGAGAAAGGAAATTAAAATACACTATTTAGATACTCAGGGTTCCGTAGGAAAGACTCCATGGCACTCCACAGACGGCAGGTACCCTCAGCAGCATGTATTAATTCATAAATGGGGTTTGAGTTCTCCACCCCTGTGAGCTGCACAATTTCACATCCCTGATGAAAACTGCAAGGAAGCTACTAATTTCACTTCAGAAAATGCTCACTGTGAGACTGTATTGGGGAATTTAGCCAGAATGGAATTTTTATGTTAATTTCTAGGATGGAGATAGGAAAAGGGAAAAAAGAAAAAAGTAAATTAAACTGTTTCAGAGACCAAATAGTCACAGGAGTCATTTTTCATTTTCTCACAGGAAAACAAGTCCCCAGATGTCCCCAGTAGTATCATAAATTTATAAAAGATTTCTGTTTTGTAGGAAGACCTGTGGAATTAGGGTTTGGCAGCAAGAGATTGATAGAAGCAGGAGAGAAGAAAAGACAAGAATTACTCCTACAATGCTGATTAGACCTCTGCTTTGGTTGAATAGGAGCTAGACTTGAGAATCACAGATCTAAACCATTAGTGACCATCTCCTAGGTCAGGGGTGGGAAATCTATGGGTCAAGGGTCAAATCCAGGCTGCTGCCTATTCTTGTACATTCCACAAGCTAAGAATGGTTGCTACATTTGTAAATGGTTAGAAAAAATCAAAAGAAGAATAACATCATAGGATACATGAAAATTACATGAAATTCACATTTCAATATCATAAGTAAAGTTTTGTTGGAACATAGACACACATTGTTTATGAATCACCTATGGCTGCTTTGGTGCTACAAAGGCAGAATTCAGTAGTTGCCACGGTGACCTTATGACTCACAAAGTCTAAAATATTACTGTTAGTCCTTACAGAAAAAGTTTATCCACCCTGGTTTAAATTGTCACTGCAAGCAGAGAGATAATTTACCCTTCTAGACTTTGAGAACAGATATCACATCTTTCACCTTTTATCCCCAGCACCTGCCACAGTGCTTCTCACAGAGTATGTACTCAATAAACAAATGAAGGAACGAATAAACAGATGGGAGGAATAAGTTTTCCCATGGGTTTATCTTTCTCCCACAGATAAAGATCAAGTCATTGAGATTTTCTCCTCAGATATAACAGACATGCCTGATGATTTGATGTGATCCCAGGGCTCCCTTCTTTTAGCAACACCGTATAAAACTCCAGTAAGAAGTAATGTAAGCATTTCATCAGGACACAGTTGTTGACGGTTAAGTTTACAAGAGAGTTTCCTAATACCTTACATCCTCCAACATTAGTTTGGGTCCTTCAAAGCTGCAACATTGAGAACTTGGAAAATGAAGAACAAATGTACAAGGATTTAACTTCAAACCTGAATTGTTTTCCAGCCTTCCCTAATAAGCTTCCCTAATTGACTTAATTCCAGTGAGCCATTTAGTGAAGCATGGCATTAGGTATAGGAAAGGCTGAGAGGCCTGTACAATGGATAGAGCGACAAATTCAAGGGGGCATCCCTAATTCAGAGTTCTGAGCAACCAGGCTAGGCCAGATGTCTCCAAACCCTTCTACTCTTATTTCTGAGCTGGGTGGAATCTACAGACAGATTGGAATGGGGCAGTCACTGGAGTCATTTAGTGGCCATGGGAAATCAGTGGTATTTACTATGCCTGAGGTCTCAAAGATGAACAGAGGTCCTGTCTGCCCTGAAGCTTGAAGTCTATTGGCTACACAGACATGCAGACAAAGAATGACGAGGTGCCAAGTGCTGTGATGGAAGTACAGAGAAGGTGCAATACAGAGGTGCTTTCTGACTAATGGTCCTATCCTACCCCCATCGTGCACCATTTCCAGCCATGTACCCACTCTTTGTGATGCTGAACACCACTTCTCACTAATCACATTATTATTTCATCTAGGCTTGATGCCCTGATTATTCCTCACCATCCTCTCCCAGGGATTCTATGCCAGGAGAGGGAAAAGACTGGCCCTGACGGAGAAGAGAGAAACATAGAAGCTGTTGGGGAGGCATAACCACTAAGGAATCTGTAAGGAGAATACAGGATATTTGTGTTTTAATTGTCTTCAAACAATTATATTACTGATAAATACATCCCCATCCCTATCCCAAAAAATTTGTCTAGGGAAGTCAGAGAAGGACGCACAGAGGAGGCAGTACATAAGATGAGGCTTAAAAGATATGTCAGAGTTGGCCGGGTAGTTGGGGCCTGGGGGGAAAAGGATGTCTTCCCCAAACAAAGACCTCCCCATCTAAGCCTCTCAAGCTGACGGTGGACTCAGTGTCTATAGACCCTGTCCTAGTTTCTGTAGCCCAAACATTAATGGAGGTTGTGATTTGGATGAGAAAAAAGGAAGAGGAGGAAAAGAAGAGGTAGAAGTTGATGGTTTCATCAAGGAAATGGGAGTTGAACAGGACTCAGGTGTGTCAAGCCCCTGCTGCGGGGCCACCCCCCTCTTCTGACACAATGTCTATACTCTCCGTGCTGTATATGCATATACTGTGTTGTTTGCATGTATATCTTATCTCCTCCAACTGCAGGCTGAGTTTCTGCTCTCTCTTCAGCCCAATTGAATTGCCATGAATTTAAGTACTTAATAAGTATTTGTTAAATAAGTGATACAAGGAGTGTAATTCATGTTTTCCTAGATGCTCCATTTGGAGGAAAGGATGTAAAGTAGGTGACATAAAGTAGGTGACATAATAAGAGTCATAATAATTCTTTCCCTGGCTCTGGCTCCACCCATGTATGAGTGAATTTGTTAGATGTTAACAAGCTCACCATGTCTGTGATTATCCACCATTAGCCAAAAATGCTTTCTAAGTCACAGGCGTTGAATCTGGGGAGAGAAATGGAGCAGAGATCTCACAATGGCTGGATGCAACGGAAGACTAGGTTTGCTTATTTGGTCCAATGTTTCCTAAGCAGCTATAGATGGCTGACACTACTGTTTGCCGTGAGAAAGAGCATATGTGGGGTCCATAGAATTTCACGCAGGCTCTGCTTGGCCTAATAGCAGAGAATATCTGTTGACTCTACTGTGTACCAGGCGCTATTATAAGTGCTTCACTCCTTGGATCCTCACAACTGTAAGGTGGGTGTTATTTTTATTCCTGTTTTACAGATGAAGAAACTGAGATTCAGATAAGTTAAATATCACCTGCTAAGTGGCACAATTGAGATTCAAATTCCATTTTCCGTGATTCCAGAACCCACGATTTTAAACATTTTGCTCTATTCCCTCCCACCTTCCAGAGGTAAGGAACATAACCACGCATGGGGAGGGTAATAATTGTAAGGTCACTGATCCAAGGAAAGTTGTTCTCGATTGTACCAAATATTCTCCCAGCTTTCCCCATGCACAATGGCTCAGTAATGTAGCTGGTGAAAAGAAACCAAAGACTAGGAATTTCATTTATTACCAAACATCTGTTTTCTGACGGAGTGTATAGGATGTTCCACATCCTCTAGCCCTTAAGAGCAACAACCTCTAAAACGTTTTACAGCTTCCTTTGGTTTAAATGGCACTGGCTCTTCCATGGAAGCAAACAGCACTGATCTTCAAGCATTCTGGCATCGTAAACTGCTGACTGAATTTTCTTTTCTCTAGCCAGAAGAAAAGGGGGAATGTATACACTCTATACAATGGAGTTGATTGTATAGAAGAAAACATTGCACTTCTTAAACTCAGGTTAAAAGTAGACTCATGGCATTGAGCAGAAGACTGGGGTTGTTCATATAGGAGGTGGATGATAGAGAAGCTCATGAAACAAACAATCTGAACTGTAGTATTTATTTTTAAATAACAGTATAGCTTTATGACCTACTAATTCATATTACAACTCAAACTAGATTAAGGTCTTAATCCTAAAATTAAGATGTTACCTGATAAGGTCCTTGAGAAACAGATATTGACTAAAGGTTTCATTTTGGTAATTCACATATTAGTTTCATGTAAATAAGCACCCCTAGAGGAGCTTGAGTATGCTTTCACTAAGAATTGCTCAGCCAACACTTTCTCCCTAAGAGCACAAAGGTTAAAAAAAAAGTTGTTTCATTGTTGGAGTGATCATGGATTCTGAATTAGTGAGACTTTCCTATCACGATAAAAGAAATGGACGCGTAGACCAAGCATACAAAAACATACAAAGGGGAAAATACCGTCCTGGAGTGCAAGCTGGAAACTGAGATTATCCACCAGTCAACTAACTGCGGGAAAACCCAAAACAGTGAAAATAAATCAACAGGTAGGCAGATTAAAAGAGCAAAATCGTGAGCTCCTGAGCTCTACAAATTCATTTGGGAAGAAAAATCTGGTGATTCTTTTGAAATATGGATTTTGTAACACAGTCCCCATAGCTGACCCAAAGTCAGAATTGTGGGGATTCTCCCTTCCTCTGAGTTTCTTTTTTAAGTAAGTTTTTCTCTCGTTTAATAAAGTCCACTTCAGATTCCACAATTTGGTAGAAGAGGAGGAATCATGACAATAGGGTTTATTGTCTGCACCTGCACAGGGCTGTTGCCATAGGGAGCTTTCATCCCTGAGCTAAATGGTTGGCCTAGGCAAGGATCCAGGAGACGGGCTCTGTTGAGCCAGAGGTCCACATCACTGGACATGAGAGCAGGAAATTGCACGGCCTTGTCCCTCCGATGTGTTCTATAGGCTCACACAGGAACTGAGACTATTTCCTCAGCTGTAACCCAAAGGGAAAAAAAGTGAAGCTGTTAACACTGGGGTGTGCTGTGGTATGGAGAAGTTTTGGCAAGCAGGGAAAAGAAGTCAAGAGGAAAAATACAGCTTTACTGACTTAAAAGGCAATAAGTGACATAGAAATAGGCAAAGTCTTAAATGGAAGGTACTTAGTTTCAATTATCTACAATCGCAAAAAGTAAGAAATGCGTAAGTCCCCTTCACTTTGCTTGGCATCACGTCTTCTTCGCACTTAAACTTGAGCGGTTATGCATATATGACATTTAGATTGTGGGAATTTCTTCAGATGTACCAATGAAGTCATGTTATAAAGAACTGGTTTAAGAAGAGGTAGAGACCTGGGTCTGAACTGGAATTCTGTCACCATGTGAGGTGCTTCTATTCACCCATATCTGCTTCTTTTCCACTTCAGATGGGGCTTGCACGTCTCTGTCACCTTGACATTAGGCACGGCCATAGGTCTTGTTCTAGCCAATGAAATATGAGTGGAAAATGTTGTGTGTTACTTCAGGGTAGAATTGTTTGAGGGCTCCTGCAGGATTCTCCATCTTTTATCCCCTGGGCTCAGCAATCGGCAACATTCCAGATGGTGGTGCTTTCCTTAGCCTGTTGTCCAAACTAAGGACAGCATGGAGCAGAGCCCCCTGCAGACTCATGATGGACATGAACACAAATGAGGAACAAACCTTTGCTTTTTGAAGCCACTGGAGTTTATTGGCTATCACAGCAAAGCTGGCCTATACTACAGCCAGAAAGTGCCTATGTGACCTTGGGAAAGCTACTGACATGCGCTATCCCTCAGTTTTCTCACCAGGAAGCTTTCAGAAAATGGCAGCTTGCTCATCTTCATAATAAGAGCTACACTTTAATAACGATCTACCCTGTGCCAGTCACTGTCTTCCCTTTACTTATGTATCTCTCATCCTCACGCCAATCTTATAGGTGAGGTGTTATTGATCTTTTTATAGATGATGAAACCAAGCCTCAAAGAGATTTACTAGCTTAATGAAAGTCAACCAGCTTGTAAGTAATAAGAACCAGATCTTTCTGATCCAGAGCTCTTACTTTTCCCACCATGCCTACTCCCCTAAAAGTAGTAATTAAGATAAACATCTTAACACTAAAGAAACAAATAAAAAGGGAATAAATTATTTAGTTTTAAATCATCTTTCTCACTAAAGACTTGGTTTTAATGACTCCAGCTAAAGCCATACCCAGAAATTCCTAATCTGAGGTTGCCAACTTCTAAGGGTGTATTAAAGTAATAATATGGGTGTGCAAGCTATTCTCAGGATTCTGGAAGAAAAAGTATACTTGCAGAGAGCAACATAGCTAAGCTAAATAAACATAGCAGTTTTCTTTTTTTCTTTTTTATCAGAATTTATGGGTCATCTCACTGTGGTCCATTTAGCTTTCTCTTAGGAAGACAATATTTGTCATCATTCCTGAATAAAAATGCAGTATTTGTCAAAATATTATGTTTATGATGATTAAAAAAATAATATACAAGGAGCTCTTGGTTATAAGATGGTTGTTAAACACTATTATATCCCAAACCTCAGATTTTGACTAGGACAAGCCTAAATTTACTTTTTTCCATCTTTTTGCAACTTAACTCCTAGTAACCCAGTTTGTCCCCCTAGAGTCCAGAGAGGTACTAAGAAGCTGCACAGCAGGAAACATAGATGACACCATAGGAGGATGGCAAAAGCTGCAGTATTAGTAGAGGGACCAGCAGGGGAGGGAATTCAGAGGAATCCATGAGGGAAGCAACTCCTCTGTAGTTAATTCGATAAAAGAAAGAGCTGACGGATGAAACGAAAGGGACAGAATCAAAGTAACTTGTCAATTTGGGGGATATGATCACGACACCTAGAGTTTGGGAGAGGATCCATCTCAGAGGCATTTGCAAGAGATCTTTGTAGGAAATATGAATCAGAATGAATGAGAGGCAGTCAAATGAGGTTCTTTGGCCATGCCTCCCTCCACCTCCCACTTCTAGAAATTGGCTACTCATTTTCGGACTGATTAAACTAAATGTGCTCCAGGCGTCCGCAGAGCAAACACTGTTAAATGTGTTTCAAAGAGACCTTTTGTCCAGAATTCTGGAGGACAGTTTCAGGTCTTGTCATCAAAACAAATAAGCAACTATACTATAGTCGCAGCAGCAGTAATGATAATTAAAGAAAAAATATCACCAAATATGTGCCGAGTGCCAACTTCTGTACTAAATACTTTAAATGTCATGTTTCATCTTACACTCAAATACTCTTATTTCCCCCTTTTAACAGAGAAAGGTGCTGAGAAGCAGGGAATTGGAGTAATTTGCCCAAGTCACAGGCTTGTAAGTGGTGACACCTTCTTAGCAATGGCTCTCAGCCCCTGTGTTACACTGTCCCCTACATGGTGGCTGGGGATAAGCAAAACCACAAATGGAGGGTGTCATCAAGAAGGCAGAAGGAGACTTCCCTCGTGGCGCAGTGGTCAAGAATCCGCCTGCCAATGCAGGGGACACGGGTTCGAGCCCTGGTCCGGGAAGATCCCACATGCCACGGAGCAACAAAGCCCGTGCGCCACAGCTACTGAGCCTGCGCTCTAGAGCCTGCGAGCCACAACTACTGAAGCCTGTGTGCCTAGAGCCCATGCTCTATAACAAGAGAAGCCCCCAAAATGAGAAGCCCACGCACCACAATGAAGATTAGCCTCTACTCGCCACAACTAGAGAAAAACCTGCACGCAGCAACCCAACACAGCCAAAAATAAATACATAATATAATTAATTAATTTTTTTAAAAAAAGAAGGCAGAAGGGAACTGGTGTCTATCACGTGCTGCCGGTGTGGTAACCACCCTCACACACTAGCTCATTAAATCCTCACAATTCCAGGGTTGCGGGAAGAACAGGTATTATTATTCTCATGGTATAGGTGAGAAAATTGAGGCTCAGGGAGATTAATGCATTGGCCAGATAAGTAGACAAGGTGAGACACAGACCAAGGCAATCTACATCCATATTTAATGATGCTACCTCTATAGCAAGTTGATTCTGATTAGAGCTCAAAAAAAATTATTTGCCCAAATAAAATATCAAGATATCTGAACCAATTGCAGTTCATATAAGAAATACCTAGATGTTTGCTTGGAAACTCAGTATAAAGCCATTTTGTGACATGGCAACTAAGACATCAATGTGATACTGGTCTATGTTCTCAGATGGACAAGTTCTTCTGTGTTTTTCATTGATCTGATCACATCTGGAACACTGTGCCCCCGTGATAGGGTTCTATCTCAAGGTGCTTATGTCACTGCATTCTCCAAGTTCAGAGGCAAGGTCCAAGCTCTCTGAGTGGTGCTCTGAAAGCCCTCTTCATTTGGTGTAAGGTAAGGGGAACGTGGTCCCTCTCATCCATGGTAGGTAGTTGTGGAAACAGGGAGAAATCAACATGTGTATAGCTTTATTCAATGAAATCTTCACCACCAGCTTCTTTCTTGCAATGAATTGTCCTCCTTCTTTTACCCTGGTAGTGAGTGTGTGATGGGCTGATGCACATCCTATAAGTGTGCCCAGCACTTCTTTCTAAGAAGTGTCTGGGACATCCATGTAGGGTCACGAAGGCTGTGCACAGCATGCACAATTCCAGAGTGTACTGTTCACAGACCATGATGTGAATGGCGCCCCCTGCAGTTGTGCCGCTTGGCAGTCCTATTGGCACTTATTGCTTTGTTCTCTGTCTGTGGGACCTCTGCTGAAATTAAAATACAAAAAGACTGTTTCACTTACTTCTAGGTATTATTGTATTGATAAATTTAACATTCCAAAATAAAAGAGTTACAATATCAAGTATAAGTTTAGTAAAATGGTGAATACTCTGGAAACCATTTCATGGGCGAAACCGCTGAGATAACTGGTGACGTCTAAGTTAAACATGATAGGACTATGGAAAGTATCAATGTCACCAAATATTTGAAAGGATTTCATACAGTAGAGAGAAGAGCCTGAGAAGTTTCATGGGAGATAATTAGGAGAAGAATTTATAAGATGATTTTTGGCTCAGTAAAAGAAAGAACTTTCCAGAATCAAACAACAATTAGAAATCCTACTGCAACAACCCTATGAGTAGGAGTACACTTCACACCCATGTTATAGAGGATGTGTCCACAAATGGAATGGGCAGTGTTTGATGGTAGAGAGCTCATTATTTCTAGAAATAATCAAGAGGAAGAATCAGAAATGTTTTAGAGGAGATCCTCACACAGAGCTATATTAAACTAAATGGATTATGAGGCTTCTCCTAGGAAATCTTAACTCTGTGAACGCATGATGGTGGCAATCTCCTATGATCCTCCAGCCCCAGAGGAAGGAAATTCCTTCACCTCCCTCCTGGAAGGAGGTTGAGGCCTTATATAAAGTGCTTGAACCAACCCTCATATGTCACAATTTCAAAATTTCTGTCAGGTCTTCTGTAACTAAGCAAACGGCCACAGAGAGTATATGTTTTAGTAAAGGACCTTTAGTTTTCACTCGTGGAAGACCCAAGAGTCACAATTTGAAAAGGGAGTGGGAATAGAAATAAGGAACCTAACACCTCTCCGTATATTAATGAGTTCTGCTGATTCCACTGTGTCCAATCTAGAATGTTTTTCCTCCTCCTTAAACCAGGAGTCAAAAACCCAAAAGAGGAAGAAAAACATAAGACACTAGGGGTGGCAGGCCTGTAGCAGATGAGGTCATATGGTCTGTCTAAACCTGGGCTCCAGAGCTCAGCTGTTTGTTGCCTTCTAGAAATGCCTTGTAGAACTTCCAAAGAAGCTAAAACGCCAGATGTTTTTGGCGAAATTTTCTCATTCTTAGAACATTATGTAAGCGAAACAAAAATTATCTGTGGTTAGAATTCTGCCCACTGGCTTCCAGTTTATGACAGCAGATGAGGACTCAACTGCCTTTGGAAAGGAAGGCTTGTCCTTCAGAGAATGTGGGTGGGAGGTCCGTGCATGCATCTATGTCTCCACGTGAGCCAGCAGATGTCTACTGGGCGACTGAAGCTAAAGCAAAGTATGACCAGCTGTACTGATGGGAGGATCTAAGGAAGGATCCGTTAGGGTTACTCCCCCACATGGGACTACTCTGCAGGATTCGAAGGGCTACATGCCGTCCTGCACTGTCCTGCTGGAGCCCCTGCACGTTCCTCTCTCCACCCAAAATCAAACTGGGGGAGACCACTGTACCCTTAGGCAATTCAAGCCCCTGTAGGTGGGGAGTACATTTTCCCCAAAGGCTACATGAAATTTCTCAAGGCCAAGTTTGACAAGAAAGACATTCTTAGGAAGAAGCAGAGATCTTAGGAAGTTCAGCAAAGATAGGAACTGGGGATGGCCACCAGGAGACCCTCGAGAAGGTTTTAATTCCTTGGAAGTTTTTCCCTCAGACTGGGGGAAAAGTCACACTAACTGTATAATTTTAAGTGTCTTTCCCTGACTAAGGTAAAACCCTTTAGTTCACAGCACATCTGACTTCAGCCTTGTTTTTCTGGCAGCTTGTTCATATGGATTTCAGTTTCAATAGAATTTTGGTTAAACGACAGAGCACTAGAAACACCAAAAAAGTGACAGGTGCAGAATAATTCTGTTTAACTGTATGGGGGAATGTGTTTAAAAAGAATAAATGGAGAAAGAACAGAATTTGAGATACGGTTAGATTGTAAAGTTAATGGATATTATATACAGATATTGTAATAATCTATTTTCTAATCATGTGTGTTCCCTAAAATTATAAACAAGTCTCAGAGAGGCAGTCCTCAATTTTCTAGATTGAGAAGAAATGTGGTGAATAACTCCAGGACTTATGCATTGTTTTTCACTTACCTACTGAAGCTTGACACACTCAGCTATTCAGAGAAATCCATCAGCGTGGAGAGGCAGCTACATGATGAAACAGCCGGCCAAGTCAGGCCAGATGGCGTCCAGCCTGAGCCGCCCCTGCACACAAATGGGTGTCAGACAAGGTCATCAATAGACCCTAAGCAATCCAGCTTTCCCTGCGCAGGGATGGTCAATGATGCAACAAGAATCGTGAACATCTGGGTGAGAACGTGCAGCTGCGCCTCCCCAGAGCTCTCTGGTCTCATCAGATGGCTGGCCTCCACTACTGTCTTTGGGGCAGGCCAGCTCTGAGTGACTGAGTGCTAATGACTATGAACTGGAGGGTCATACACCTGAGGTTGTATATCTGGTTGTCAATCATTTCTCAAAGTTGGCACCACTGCACAGGCTGACAATTAGCCTGAATAAGATTAAGGTGATGTTTTTAGTTGCCCCAGGCAAATCGGGCAAGCAACCAAAAATTACCATCAATGACGTGGAGTTAAAAGTCATATCCAATTCCCACTGCCTGTGTAGGCGGTTTGCTATCTAATAACAGGTCCTCTGCTCTGCTTTTCTGTGGTTCTTTGAACAGTCACCAGTAGTGGAGCTCATTATCAGAACAACGAGTAACAACCCATTTTAATAAATCCAGCTTATTTGGGGGAACTTGACAGACAGGATTTGCGGTGATAAAGCATCTGATTTATTGGATAAAGACCAAAGTGCAAGACTGCCCTGCTGTCTAGTCTCCTCTGTGGATGTAAAATTTAGTTCATTACCATTACCTCCTGGAATAACATTAATTCCACTCTGTACAAAACATCAAATGGCAGCACTGGTAAACCTGTCAAGGAATAGAGCTACTGATCAGCAATTGACATAATATTTGACCTGCCTTTTTAGGAACTGGCAATAGTTACAGTTCAACAGCCATGGAAATAATGACGTTTTGCAGAAGTGCACAAGAAAAATCTATGGAAGTTATAATCCATTGCATAAATTGCTAATATTCTAACAGTGTTTGTGTAATAATGAGCCAAACTTCTATAATTGTTTTAGGAAGAAAAGTTTAATTTCCTGCACTGTTTGGTTTCTTTTATCAGCAAATAGCTCAAATGTAAACTCTATAAAAGCCAAGGACAAATAAAAGGAGAGAATGTTAGGATTGAATTGGGGACATAAACTGCTGTAGGGTTTGCTTTCTGCACCTTAAGCTGGATAAAATCTTGGAATTTCCTTTCTCTCTTTCACTATCTTATTTTTTGCTACTTCTTTCTCACCAAGCCCATGTGAAGTTCATTAGAATAATAACATTCTTGATTCCAATGCATCCAAAAGTGTATACTTTCAAGAAAACATATTTTGCCTGTTCAAATCGAATTACTTCTGGAATGGAAGTCACAAACTACTAAACAACTTATAATCTTGTGCATGTAGTGAAATCAATAAACTTAGACATATAGATTGCTAACACTGCCAGGAATAGAGACTGATCTTAATTTATTTAGTAAACATTATTCTTATTGTCTCAAGGTGTCGTCTTCCAAAAACTGGTTTTACCCTGTAACAGAAGAAAATTTTGACTTAAAAAAAAATGTCTCATCTATCTGCCCAAAAAGGTCTAAGAGGTATATGTGCTCTTGATGTGATGACAGATTCCTTTACATCTTTTTCCTTCAAAAGAAAACTTTGAGCAGGAATCTGCTGGCAAAGACGTCCAGAGCTTCCTTAGAAGCACTAAGTCTGACTCCCCACTACCACAAGTCAGCTGGGTACTGAAAACTACCAATTCTGATAAAGCCCACTCCTCATGAAGATCCTTCAACGTTGAGGGATGGGTAGTAATATCTATAATTTTCTTATCTGAGACATGTGTTTTGGAACACGGAGATTGAGAATGAAAACAGTGATCTGTGGTTGCAATTCACTGACTAGGTGAGTCTTGCCCATTGGAAGAAATCGAAGGTATTTTTATGCCAAGTGCCCCCCCTCCACAGCACTTACCTGCCACAGGGTAGATGCTAAACAAATGTTACTTTCACTTTTCTCCTCTAATACTACTCTATGTTCATATAGCATTTCAAAGAACATGAAGAGTATTAACATGCATTATCTTATTTGACCCTCACAACACCGTTTGGATATCAGCTTTATTTAATGTTTGAAAATACAGACAATCTAAGAGGACAATCTATATAGCCCTAGGTCACACAGCTAGTCTTAGAATCCATAACCCTGATCTTCTGATTTCAAGACTCAATCTCCCCTTTACTGCACCGAGCTGCAAGTATTTGGTAATGCGTATCTGGTTATTTTCTATCTTATTTTTAAAATTCTCTTCACTGTATGCCTTCATTCTTCCAGGGATCATTTATCATCTCCTTTGTTTCCTTTTCTGTCTGTTTCTCTGTTTCCCTGGTTCTCAGGTTGTGAAAGTATTACAGGTATAATGTTCATAGGTCTGTGATTAGAAGTTCTGTATGCAGGATCTTGTCCTCAAAGTTAAAGATACCCTACAAACAAAGCACATTTTATTCTGGACCTTGTTTTTCTTTAAGCACTTTTGGTCAAATATCAAACACAATTTGCATTTTGCTTGTGAGATGGAAAGAAACAGTTGTGTGGCTATAGCTATTATTGTGCCATTACCATTCTGAGGTGTTGATTTCGTGCTTCACATTTTTCCTGTGTTCTTAACTTGATGTCCCGTCTTGAATTTTTATTTCACTCTAATCATTTTTTAAATTTGAAGTCTTCTTTTTACTTTGGCAATTTCAGTTGGAACACTACGTTTGAAAAAAGTGTTCACAGAAAAACTGAAGGTTAAATCAGTTTTATTCTGTAAACAGTGCCTAAATTATCATCTCCTTCCCATAACAACCCAATTAATATGTTAGAGCATAACGGAAAAGCCAAAAACCGTGCTGAAAACGTAGAGCTAGTGCGACACCTGCTGGTGAGGAACAAACTGCATTTTGTCAACAGCAGCAAAAACTATTTCAGATGACGATCCTCCCGGATATATTTTATTCCAACAAACCTGTCTTTCGTGACTATCCGGTATGTCTTAGGCTCTGTGACAGGTACTGGAACTACTGATAGGGCAAGATACGATCCTTCCATTCAATAATCTAACCATCTACTGGGGAAGAAATATCTGTCTGCACACCGATCTGTAGGGAGATTACAATTGTGTATGTCAGCACAGTAATTGGGTTGGAGACACACAAGATGCTACAGGGGCCTACAGAAGCAATTTACTCTCATGATCGGGGAGGACTTCACAGAGGTGGTGATGCCAAAGTCTTGAAAGATGAATAGGTCTTCTGAGGCAACTTTTAACAGGGGCCAGTGTAGAATCCCAGAACTGATCTGCAAATCAAGTTACTTTTATTTGTGTGTGAGATTGGGTGACTTTTCTAAGAGAAATAGGGGGACGGAGGGTTGGTTGCATTTTTTTTTTTACCTAAGTCAGGGCAGGGAGGGGAGTATCCTACTTTTTACAATATTTTGGGGTTTTTTTTCTATTAACATTTCCTTTTAGCCTTGAATTTTTACTAAATTTCCTCCTGTTTTTAAAACCTTGCTTCTAATCTGACAATTTGAAATCTAAGTACTTAACGCTACACCAATTTTTCCAAAGAGGTCAAGCCACTTTAACACCAGAACATGGTAAACAACTTGCAGCCATTCAAGCAAGGTAGGAAGCAGGGCATGCGGAGGGGAAGGGGCTGCACGTTGGAAATCAGAAGTTATTTCAACTCACCTGGAGCACAGCGAGCATGGAGAGAGATGTGGCTGGAGAGCTGGAGAGGGCCCAATCCCAAGGGGCTTTGAAAACTCAAGTAAGAAGTGTGGGTTTATGATCTAGGCTTCAGGCACCACTGGAAGGAAGATGTAAGCGTGAGAGTGATACAATCAGATTTCTCATTAGAAAAATCACCCTGGCTGCAGTGTGGAGGGAGGGAGGAAGACTAGTGAAGGCCAGGCAGGTGAAGTAGAAAGCTGTTTAAAAGAGCGCTAGTGACATGAGAACCTGAATTGGGGCAGGAAATGTGGGGATGGGCAGAGTAGAAAGTGCTTTGGAAAGGAGCATCAGCCAGTATTAGAGGAGGTCTGGATGTGGACTCTGAGAAACAAGGAGTTTTAAAGATACTTTATGCTTATATGGCTAAAAAGAAAAAGAACATTTCTTTTCCTTAAACAAAGAGAGAAAACCCTGTCTCTTAACGCAGATCTCTTCTTTTTCTTTGTATGTAACGTTAGGAAAGAGTTAAAATATTTCTCATCACGTGAAAGCGTAATTGCTCCACAAGCCAGGCATGCAATTTTACAAACTAAATTTGGAGACTTTCAAAAAATATTGATTACACCTGAAAACATTTAATGCATGCAATTTGGAAACAAGGGCCCAGAGACAGCAATTGGTATCAACAGTGCCTAAGTACTCCCATAAAAACACCCACGATCTTTGGGAAATTCAGATCACCATAATATTTTTCAAAGGAAGGTTGAAAAAAATATATACATAGCTTAAATGAACAGCTATGATTATAAACTGAGAACTTACATATAATACAAAAGAGACCATGGTTTCCCTTGCTGTCAAAGTAATCTAAAGAATATATTTTGTCCATTGAGTATCAGAAAAAGGCATGCACTTTATATTCATTTATTCTACAAATATTTGCTGGGTGTTTGGATGAATGAGCTGCCAAGAAAGATACAAATATGAAAAACAGTATAAATCCCTCACCTTCCAGGAATGGATAGTTCAGTTTATTTTTCAAAATATCTGTATGTACACACTACATACACATATATGTATGCATATATGCACACATATATGTATGTGTACATATATATCATATACATCCATCAAACAATAGTCTTAAAACCATAAAGTGTGAGGAAATATTCTAGAAATAAACTAAAAATCTCTTCTTCAGTAAACATATTTGACCTGTGACAGTTTAAGTGTGACAACAGATTATTTAATTCAAGCCTTTTCTATATAAAAACATAACTTTACAGCTTTAAAACATACCTTATACTTTTAACCATCTATATCTAACTAACTAACCATCTATACTACCTAACAATATAATGTCCCTCCTTTAATTGGGTATATTAAATAAAACATAGAACCTTTAAAAAAAGAAATCAGGTAACTGTTGGATGAACAACCTAAAGTTATAATATGTATATAATATATATAAACTTCTTTGGGTACTACATACAGAAGATATGCATTTTTAAAATAGTTTCACTTAATACATTATGTGGTTCCACAAGAATAATTGTTATACACAGTATTATTTTCAAAAAAAGTATGTATTGAGTATATTAAAAGCAGCACAAAGGAGAATAAAAATTCACAACATAAAGTGAGTCAGTGTTGCTGGGTAATGTGGTTATAACCATAACTTGCAAACATGTATCCTATAGTAACTAAACAGGCAAGCTGAATTATTTTTACCTGTAAAAATATTTGATCAAGAAATAAAAATTATGGCTTCCCTGGTGGCGCAGTGGTTGAGAGTCCGCCTGCCCATGTAGGGAACACAGGTTCGTGCCCCGGTCTGGGAAGATCCCACATGCCGCGGAGCGGCTGGGCCCGTGAGCCATGGCCGCTGAGCCTGTGCATCCGGAGCCTGTGCTCCGCAATGGGAGAAGGCCACAACAGTGAGAGGCCCACGTACCGCAAAAAAAAAAAAAAAGAAAAGAAAAGAAATAAAAATTATGTTTATTACAAAGTCTACTTTTGAATCATCTGCTTAATATCTACAACATGTATTTCAGATGCTAATTTAAATGTCATCAGGTGGCATTTATTCATATTTTGGAATTTTACATTGGTCTGAGATGCAAGAATTGAAAAAAAAACAAAAACTCCAAGTTTCTTATAAAAAACCAGCTTTGGCTACATTATCTTGATTTCTTTATGAGAATGTTTACCGCATCCTGATATATGAAGCGATGAGCCGTGGGGAGACCTTCAAAATGGCGGAGGAGTAAGATGTGGAGATCATCTTCCTCCCCACAAATACATCAGAAATACATCTACATATGGAACAACTCCTACAGAACACCTACTGAACACTGGCAGAAGACTTCAGACTTCCCAAAGATATATATTTTTTATTTTTTCCTTTTTCTATTTTTGTGAGTGTGTATGTGTACTCTTCTTTGTGTGAGTTTGTCTGTATAGCTTTGCTTTTACCATTTCTCCTAGGGTTCTGTCAGTCCTTTTTTTTTTTTTTTTTTTAGTATAGATTTTAGTGCTTGTTATCATTGGTGGATTTTTTTTTCGTTTGGTTGCTCTCTTCTTTTTTTTATTACTTTTTAATTTTTAAAAAAAATTAATAATTTTTTATTTAATAACTTTTTAAAAAAATTTTCACTTTCCTTCTTTTTTTCTCCCTTCTGAGCCATGTGGCTGACAGGGTCTTGGTGCTCTGGCCGGGTGTCAGATCTGTGCCTCTGAGGTGGGAGAGCCAAGTTCAGGACATTGGTCCACCAGAGACATCCCAGCTCCACGCAATATCAAACGGGGAAAGCTCTCCCAGAGATCTCCATCTCAACGTGAAGATCCAGCTCCACCCAACAACTAGAAAACTCCAGTGCTGGACACACTATGCCAAAAAACTAGCAAGACAGGAACACAATTCTACCCATTAGCAGAGAGACTGCCTAAAATCATAATAAGGTCACAGACACCCCAAAACACAACACTGAACATGGCCCTGCCCACCAGAAAGACAAGATCCAGCCACATGCACCAGAACACAGGCACCAGTCCCCTCCATCAGGAAGCCTACACAACCCACTGAACCAACTTTAGCCACTGGGGACAGACACCAAAAACAACGGGAACTATGAACATGCAGCTTGCGAAAAGGAGACGCCAAACACAGTAAGTTAATCAAAATGAGAAGACAGAGAAACACACAGCAGATGAAGAGGAACTAGGCAGTCTACCTGAAAAAGAATTCAGAATAATGATAGTAAAGATGATCCAAAATCTTGGAAACAGAATAGAGAAAATACAAGAAACGTTTGACAAGGACCTAGAAGAACTAAAGAGAAAGTAAACAATGATGAGCAACACAATAAATGAAAATAAATATTCTCTAGAAGGGGTCAAGAGCAGAATAATTGAAGCAGAAGAACAGATAAGTGACCTGGAAGATAAAATAGTGGAAATAACTACTGCAGAGCAGAATAAAGAAAAAAGAATGAAAAGAATTGAGGAAAGTCTCAGAGACCTCTGGGACAACATTAAATGCATGAACATTCGAATTATAGGGATCTCAGAAGAAGAAGAGAAAAAGAAAGGGACTGAGAAAATATTTGAAGAGATTATAGTTGAACACTTCCCTACTGTGGGAAAGGAAATAGTCAATCAAGTCCAGGAAGCACAGAGAGTCTCATACAGGATAAATCCAAGGAAAAACATGCCAAGACACATATTAATCAAACTATCAAAAATTAAATACAAAGAAAAAATATTAAAAGCAGCAAGGGAAAAACAACAAATAACATACAAGAGAATCCCCATAAGGTTAACAGCTGATCTTTCAGCAGAAACTCTGCAAGCCAGAAGGGAGTGGCAGGACATATTTAAAGTGATGAAAGGGAAAAACCTACAACCAATATTACTCTACCCAGCAAGGATCTCATTCAGATTCAACGGATAAATTATAACCTTTACAGACAAGCAAAAGCTGAGAGAGTTCAGCACCACCAAACCAGCTTTACAACAAATGCTAAAGGAACTTCTCCAGGCAGGAAACACAAGAGAAGGAAAAGACCTACAATAACAAACCCAAAACAATTAAGAAAATGGTAATAAGAACATACATATCAATAACTACCTTAAATGTAAATGGACTAAATGCTCCAACCAAAATACATAGATTGGCTGAATGGATACAAAAACAAGACCTGTATATATGCTGTCTATAAGAGACCCTCTTCAGACCTAAGGACACATACAGGCTGTGAGTGAGAGGATGGAAAAAGATATTCCATGCAAATGGAAATCAAAAGAAACCTGGAGTAGCAATTCTCATATCAGACAAAATAGACTTTAAAATAAAGACTGTTACAAGAGACAAAGAAAGACACTACAGAATGATTAAGGGATCAATCCAAGAAAAAGGTATAAAAATTGTGAATATTTATGCACCCAACATAGGAGCACCTCAATACATAAGGCAAGTGCTAACAGCCGTAAAAGGGGAAACTGACAGTAACACAATCATAGTAGGGGACTTTAACACCCCACTTTCACCAATGGACAGATCATCCAAAATGAAAATAAATAAGGAAACACAAGCTTTAAATGCTACATTAAACAAGATGGCCTTAATTGACATTTATAGGACGTTTCATCCAAAAACAACAGAATACACTTTCTTCTCAAGTGCTCATGGAACATTCTCCAGGAGAGATCATATCTTGGGTCTCAAATCAAGCCTTGGTAAATTTAAGAAAATTGAAATTGTATCAAGTATCTTTTGTGACCACAATGATATGAGACTGGATATCAATTACAGGAAAAAAAATCTGTAAAAAATACAAACACATGGAGGCTAAACAATACACTACTAAATAACCAAGAGATCACTGAAGAAATCAAAGAAGAAATCAAAAAATATCTAGAAACAAATGAAAATGAAAATACTACAACCCAAAACCTATGGGATGCATCAAAAGCAGTTCTAAGAGGGAAGTTTATAGCAATACAATCTTACATCAAGAAACAAGAAAAATCTCCAACAAACAACCTAAACTTACACTTAAAGCAAGTAGAGAAAGAAGAACAAAAATACCCCAAAGTTAGCAGAAGGACAGAAATCATAAAGATCAGATCAGAAATGAATGAAAAAGAAATGAAGGAAATGATAGCAAAGATCAATAAAGCTAAAACCTGGTTCTTTGAGAAGATAAACAAAATTGATAAACCATTAGCCAGACTCATCAAGAAAAAAAGGGAGAAGACTCACATCAATAGAATTGGAAATGAAAAAGGAGAAGTAAGAACTGACACTGCAGAAATACAAAGGATCATGAGAGATTACTACAAGCAACTATATGCCAATAAAATGGACAACCTGGAAGAAATGGACAAATTCTTAGAAAAGAACAACCTTCTGAGACTGAACCAGGAAGAAATAGAAGATATAAACAGGCCAATCACAAGCACTGAAATTGAGACTGTGATTAAAAATCTTCCAACAACAACAATAAAAAAATCTTCCAACAAACAAAAACCCAGGACCAGATGGCTTCCCAGGCAAATTCTACCAAACATTTAGAGAAGAGCTAACACCTATCTGTATCAAACTCTTCCAAAATATAGCAGAGGGAGGAATACTCCCAAACTCATTCTACAAGGCCACCATCACCCTGATACCAAAACCAGACAAAGATGTCACAAAGAAAGAAAACTACAGGCCAATATCACTGATGAACACAGATGCAAAACTCCTCAACAAAATACTAGCAAACAGAATGCAACAGCACATTAAAAGGATCATACACCATGATCAAGTGGGGTTTATCCCAGGAATGCAAAGATTCTTCAATATATGCAAATCAATCAATGTGATACACCATATTAAAAAATTGAAGGAGAAAAACCATATGATCATCCAATAGATGCAGAAGCTTTTGACAAAATTCAACACTCATTTATGATAAAAACCCTCCAGAAAGTAGGCGTAGAGGAACTTAACCTCAACATAATAAAGGCCATATATGACAAACCCACAGCCAACATCATTCTCAATGGTGAAAGCCTGAAACCATTTCCTCTAAGATCAGGAACAAGATAAGGTTGCCCACGCTCACCACTATTATTCAACAAAGTTTTGGAAGTTTTAGCCACAACCATCAGAGAAGAAAAAGAAATAAAAGGAATCCAAATTGGAAAAGAAGTAAAGCTGTCACTGTTTGCAGATGACATGATAATACATAGAGAATCTTAAAGATGCTACCAGAAAACTACTAGAGCTAATCAATGAATTTGGTAGAGTAGCAGAATACAAAATTAATGCACAGAAATCTCTTGCATTCCTATATACTAAAGATGAAAAATCTCAAAGAGAAATTAAGGAAACAGTCCCATTTACCACTGCAACCAAAAGTATAAAATACCCAGGAATAAACCTATCTAAAGAGACAAAAAACCTGTATGTTGATAACTATAAGACACTGATGAAAATAGTTAAGGATGATACAAACAGATGGAGAGATATACCATGTTCTTGGATTAGAAGTATCAACACTGTGAAAATGACCCTACTGCCCAAAGCAATCTACAGATTCAATGCAATCCCTATCAAACTACCAATGGCATTATTCATGGAGCTAGAACAAAAAATTTCATAATTTGTATGGAAACACAAAAGACCCCGAATAGCCAAAGCAATCTTGAGAAAGAAAAACAGAGCTGGAGGAATCAGGCTCCTGGTTTTCAGATTATAATACAAAGCTACAGTAATCAAGACTATGGTACTGGCACAAAAACAGATATATAGATAAGTGGAACAGGATAGAAAGCCCAGAGATAAAAGCATGTACATATGCTCACCTTATTTTTGATAAAGGAGGCAAGAATATACAGTGGAGAAAAGACAGCCTCTTCAATAAGTGGTTCTGGGAAAACTGAACAGCTACATGTAAAAGAATGAAATTAGAATACTCCCTAACACCATACACAAAAATAAACTCAAAGTGGATTAAAGACCTAAGTGTAAGGCCAGAAACTATAAAACTCTTAGAGGAAAATATAGACAGAATTCTCTATGACATAAATCACAGCATGATTCTTTTTGACCCACCTCCTAGAGAAATGGAAATAAAAACAAAAATAAACAAATGGGACCTAGTGAAACTTAAAAGCTTTTGCACAGCAAAGGAAACCATAAACAAGACGAAAAGGCTACCATTAGAATGGGAGAAAATATTTGCAAACAAAGCAACTGACAAAGGATTAATCTCCAAAATTTACAAGCAGCTCATGCAGCTCAATATCAAAAAAAACAAACAACCCAATCCAAAAATGGGCAGAAGACCTAAATAAACATTTCTCCAAAGAAGATATACAGACTGCCAACAAACACATGAAAGGATGCTCAACATCACTAATCATTAGAGAAATGCAAATCAAAACTACAATGAGGTATCACCACACACCAGTCAGAATGGCCATCATCAAAAAATCTACAAACAGTAAATGCTGGAGAGGGTGTGGAGAAAAGGGAACCCTCTTGCACGGTTGGTGGGAATGTAAATTGATACAGGCACTATGGAGAACAGTATGGATGTTCCTTATAAAACTAAAAGTAGAGCTACCATATGACCCAGCAATCCCACTACTTGGCATATACAGTGAGAAAACTATAATTCAAAAAGAGTCATGTACCCCAATGTTCATTGGAGCTCTATTTACAATAGCCAGGACATGGAAGCAACCTAAGTATCCATTGACAGATGAATGGATAAAGAAGATGTGGCACATGTATACAATGGAATATTACTCAGCCATAAAAAGAAATGAAATTGAGCTATTTGTAGTGAGGTGGATGGACCTAGAGTCTGTCATACAGGGTGAAGTAAGTCAGAAAGAGAAAAACAAATACCGTATGCTAACACATATACATGGAATCCAAAAATCTATATATATATGGTTCTGAAGAACATAGGGGCAGGACAATGTTAAAGACACAGACGTAGAGAATGGACTTGAGGACACAGGGAGGGGGAAGGGTAAGATGGGACAGTGAGAGAGTAGCATGGACATATATACACTACCAAATGTAAAATCGATAGCTAGTGGAAAGTAGCCACATAGCACAGGGAGATCAGCTCCGTGCTTTGTGACCACCTAGAGGGATGGGATAGGGAGGGTGGGAGGGAGACGCAAGAGGGAAGAGATATGGGGATATATGTATCCTGATATATGACTGATTCACTTTGTTATAAAGCAGAAACTAACACACCACTGTAGAGCAATTTTACTCCAATAAAGATGTTAAAAAAAAAAGCAGTGAGTCTTCATAAGGGTCAGATAAATAAGCAATGTTGCCAAATATGCAAGCTGTTTTGGCCCTCTATCAGGCCTGTGCGGGACCAAATGTCCTTAACCAGTTTTCCCATAAACTTTGACACGCTTTACATGTAGCCAGGTGGATTCAAAATAAGGGATAAACTGCTTTCTCTTTTGATGTTAATGAGTGAAAGAAAACTATTTTAAATCTATTGAAGTCTTTGGATGTATTTTACCATCATAGGCAAGATGATTTTAAACTAAGCTTTGATTCATATAGCCATACATGTTTCACCCTTGGTTTTACAGAATTGTTTAGTCAGTTTTCAGTAAGATCACACAGGTATATTTCCGCAAGATTTAGAGATGCAATCTGTTTTGTAGTAAAATACATAAACTGTTGAATGAAGGAAGGAAGGAAGGAATGACATCAGTTTAATGAGTGAGTGGACTTAGATGATAACATTTCTTCTAACACAAGATTACACCAAACACCGTCATCTCTCATTGGATCATTGTAATGGCCTCCCATTGCATATTCTGTACACCAGCAGTCCCCAACCTTTTTGGCACCAGGGACAGGTTTCGTGGAAGACAATTCTTCCACGGACGGGGTTGGGGTGGGGGTGGCTCAGGCGGTAATGCGAGTGATGGGGAGCGATGGGGAGCAGCAGATGAATCTTTGCTGGCTGGTCTACTGCTCACCTCCTGCTGTGCGGCCCGGTTCCTAACAGGCCTGGGGCTTGGGGACCCCTGCTCTACACAGCAGCCAGAGTGGTCTTGTTGAGACAACTCAGATCATGTATTTCCTTGACTTCTTCCTGTGGCTGCCAGTGGTGGATAATAAGTGAATTGCCAGTGATTACATCTCAACTTCTATTGGGGCCTCCTTCTAGTCTGTTTCCCTGTATTGCAAATACCAAAAAAGGCAAGTTTTATGCCTTTCCCTTCCAGTGATGTTCAAGGCACTTATTCTCTGTATAAACCACTCCCTGCTTTACAAAGTGTTTTTATTTCTGTATCCAAACCCTAATGGGTACACTTCTAACTGAGATTAAAAATCTAAGTATTTCCACATCTATAAGGCTCCCTGTTACTGTGCTGTCACCTTCTATTACTCTCCCTCCTCCTCAGTCACAGCTCCCTGATCTTCCTGAAACCCACCACATGTTCCTTCCTCAGGACTTTTACTTGCTATTCCCTCTGCCAGGAAATATCTACATCCAGATATCTATCTGCATGCCTGACTCCCTCATTTCTTCTAGATCTCTTGTTCAAATATCACCTTCATGGGAGGTATCCCTGACCAAGCTACATAAAATAGCAATTGCTCCCAACCCTCTCTTGCCCCTTACTCTGCTTTATCTTTCTGTATAGCTCTTATCATCACTCAACATTCCAGGTACTTACCAGTCTATATGCTTATCACTGTCTCTCTCCACTAAAGTGTAAATGCTATGAATTTACGCATGTATATTCATTGATGTATAACTTGCCTATAGAACAATGCCTGTCTGAGAGCAGGTGCTTAACAAATATTTGTTAAGTGAATGATGTTTATTTGAAATAGTTACAAAAGGTTTTCATCAGATGGGAAAGGTAGAGGTTTTCACAATTTACCAACTACTTACTATGTGCAAGTACTAGTCTCTACCTTACTTGAGACAAAAGACCATCGTCCATCCCTGGACAAACAAACAGAGCAGTGGGAGTCAGACAAGTCAAAGGTAATTGTAGTCAATTATACCTCAGTACAACTGGGAAAAATCGATGATTGCCATTCATTCACTCATTTAACAGGTATTTTTTGAGCACTTAATTGAAGAGAAAGAAAATTTTCACAAGCTTTCTCTGGGCCAAGCATTGTGGGAAGGCACAGTAAGATTTATGTAATATATTTTATGGCAACCCAATATGGTAAGTAACTATTATCCCTGACTTACAACCAAGAAATCTGAGGCCTACTAAGGCCCCAGGTTACCCCACTAGTGAAAGATAAAGATTAGACCCTAGTTCTGTCTGACTCAATACTGTTATTCTGCTTAAAGGGATGTGGAGAAAAGCCATCTAACCTGTTAGTGAGATCAGAACAGCCTTCTGGGGTAGAACACTGACTACCTCCAAAAGTAATATGCTGGAATTAGGCAAAGATTGGAGGGTAGGGCATGCCTCCATGAGTGGTGTGCATGAAATATCGTGATACTCTACTTTCCGTACAGAAAGAAACATGGGTCTTCTGGGCTTCTGTTTTCATTAATCAAGTAGGCTAAATTTTGGCCCTCTGAATTACAATAAACACACACACACACACAAACACACACACTCACACACACACACACACCATTAGAAACAATGGCAAAATCAATTTAATATGTGATATCACCCAATCATGCAAGGCAAATAATCAGCATGAAGGAATTACATATAAAGATGAGACTGAGGAAGATCTAGTATTCCAGACTCTAACAAAAGAGATATGATTGCCTATAAACAATATTTTCCATTTATAGCATATAATTAAATAACTTACTTGGCAATTAAATTACATGCCAATTAAATAGAATTGCAAGTTTTAATAAAACAAGTTAAAAACAAGTGGAAGTTATTACTGAAGCACATCAATTGCTTTTTTTTCTACTAAGTTGAATTGACATTCTAAAAATTAATACTGACCTATGTTATGCACTTTCAGTATTTAGAATATAAGTATAAGAATTAGGCTGCTAAAAGTTTTCAAGGTAAAAATTAAATAAGGTTAAGAGGGTTACATGCTTGTTTCATCCAAACGAAATAATATAGGAAAATAAATGTTTTGATGGATTGGTTTTACTTTTATTTTTTTAAGCACATCTTTTTTTCTCTTAATCATCCAAAGTGAGGTTTTCTTTGAAGCAAGATGGCATGAGCTGAGCTTTGATAGCACATACTTGATCCAAATATCAATTTTGTAATTTATAGTTAAGGTACAAACATGTATACATACCTCTGTGTGTTCTTCTGGGACACAATTTAAACTTCAGATTAAATATATATATATGATATACATTGTGTGTGTGTGTGTAACTTGAGAAAGAAAATTATAGGTAGGAAAACCTAACCCACCTTTATACTCTTGATTCCTCAAACATTTGAGTGCCTGTCCTTGGCTAGCACTCTGTGAGGTCTTATTCCTCGACTCAAGAAGTTTAAGTTCTAGGGCTTCCCTGGTGGCACAGTGGTTGAGAGTCCGCCTGTGGATGCAGGGGACACAGGTTCGTGCCCCAATTAGGGAAGATCCCACATGCCGCGGAGCGGCTGGGCCCGTGAGCCATGGCGGCTGAGCCTGCGCGTCTGGAGCCTGTGCTCCGCAACGGGAGAGGTCACAACAGTGAGAGGCCTGCGTACCGCAAAAAAAAAAAAAAAAAAGAAGCTTAAGTTCTAGTGCAAGACAGTTAAATGGAAAGATGAAAATATTCACTCTTCCTGATTAGCAACTGCTTATCATACTAAGATTCAGCCATTCCATCTTCTTTCCTATTCTGTTTTGTAAATTTATAGAAATTTGCTTTCATAAATGGTTTGAGTGACATCTGATGAATAGCTGCTCCCACATTCCACCTACTTACCGGAGGGAAGAATGTCTTGCTCATCTTCTAAATACTGCACACAGGAATACATACAAATCATCTTAAAATTAATCAAATGATTACTTTCCACCTTTATCTGGAAGAAGGATTATAAGTGGGGAATAAATGGCATGGACAGGAGTAAAGTAAGTTCTGAGTCTGAAGGGCAAATCAGAGGGGAAGGCTGAGCAGCACATGTTACATTCGATTGGCTAAACTTAAGTAGATGAAGCCAAGTGGTGAAAATAATGCTGGAAATTGAAGGTTGATTATGGGTTTGGTCCAGCGTTAGGTTTCATTGAGGAGCTTTTGTAGGACAGTGTTTGAAGGTAGTTGAGGGTGTTCTAGTGACCTAGGCTTGATGGAATGTGAGGGCTGGTTAAGACCAATGGACTGAGGGGCAATGAGGGATCAAATGAATGAAGGGACTAAGTGAAGGTGAAGAGCAGGTATAATTAAAATAAGGGAAAAGGATTTTAAACTACCTCTGCTCTGGAAGCTGATTTCTCCCCTCTAATCACTTTAGAAAGGAGTATGAAATTTTTCCAGTCCTCACCCCCTGGGTACTGGAAGTGACGTAAATGAGGTCACAGTCACAGTAATAACACAAATTCTGTTATTTGAATTCAGTCACTGGCTCAGGGCATCCAGCTCCCTGAAAAATCTTCCCCAAGTATTTCTGGGGGACTCAGGGCTGTCTAGACTGAGTCTACTTTCCAAGAGCTTGAGTGCCGCTGCTTTTCTACTGGGCACTCCAGTCCCCCAGTCTGCCTCTGGCCACCCCCCACCCTTGGGAAAAATGGGCACAGTGCTTGGACCCACCTGGTTGCAAATTCCCTATTCCATTGCGGAGCACAGGCTCCGGATGTGCAGGCTCAGCGGCCATGGCTCACGGGTCCATGTGGAATCTTCCCGGACTGGGGCACGAACCTGTGTCCCCTGCATCGGCAGGCGGACTCTCAACCACTGCGCCACCAGGGAAGCCCCGAATTTTTACTTTTAAAACGCACTGTGAGTAAATTTTAATGCAACAATTAGGGTATGTTCCACAAATTAATACACAATGAATACTTATTGATTTATTCAAGAAATGTTTGCTAAGTTCCTTCTGTGTGTGAGGCACAGAGACGGATTTAGGAAATGAAAGACAGAGCCCCAGCACTCAAGAAAGTTACACCACTCTGGTCAGAGAAGCAGGCAAATAAATAGTAAACTGCAACAGCGTACGTGTGATTATTTGTTTCTATGTTTGCGGTGTGTGTGGGGGGGGGTGTATGTAGACCCATCTTCTTCCAAAAAGAATTTAAAACCCTAGGCAGGGTGGCAAGTGTTCAATTTTACTCTAGGAGCACAGAGGAAAGGTGCCTGACTCTGACTAGGGGTGGTTAGGGAAGACTTTCTCCAGGAGCTTATCCTGTTGGAAGGCCTGAAATTCCATGTGCTACCTTGACCTCTTTGAGCCTCACAAGGCTCTAAAAGTTTAGCCATTGAGTTCCTCTGCTCTTGCCAGATAAGCCCTCACCTGGCGGAAAAGTCTCCCCACCCAGCTAGTTCCTCTATCAGTCGGACCGGCTGCAATCTATCCTGTCCTCAACTTAATGGGTTTTCCCTCAATGCCAGCCTGTGAAACCCTTCAAACAGACAAGTCACATCCCCCAGTGGGAACCACGGGGTCCCCTATCCTCTTGTTCCTACAAGGCCTGCTTCCCACACCCCATCTGACTTCTTCTGCCCCCAAGTGCACCTCCCATGTGGCCCCGCAGGGCATTCAGTGCCCTCTTCTCCGGGCTGCGAGGATATGTGACGAATAACTTTTGCTAGTCTCTTCTAACCAGTGTTGGGTTGTGTGTTGAGCCATCTCACACTATTTAGGCAAGAGATCCCTCCTTCACCACCTGGGTGACTAGAAGGTGATCAGAACAGTCACATCAGTTAAGTTTTGATGAATGAATAAGATTTAGGGAGGTGGGGAAATGGAGAAAAGCATGTCAGAACAGAGATATAAAAGGCTATGGTATATTGTAGGAAGGACCAGTAGGTTGGTAAGACCCACACATAGTGAAGGCTGAGGCTAAAGAGGCAGAGCCCTTTGTGCAAAGCTATGGAGCTCATCATTCTTCCTAAGACACATTAAGAGATTTTAATCAGACATTTTACAAAGAACACTCTGGCCGTGTGTGGTCAATGGATTTAAAGTAGGGCAAGAATAAAAGCCGAGCAGCCAGTGAGAACGCGATGACAGAATTCCAAGCAGGAAGCACGGACAGTTCAGACCAAGGCACTGGCAGTGAGTCAGGTTCCGTAGGTACAAAGAGAATAGAATCCATTCAACTTGGTGGCCTCCTGGATGAAGGACGGAACACAGGAGAGGGAAGAAGAGAGAATGACTGCTGGACCTTGGTCACCAGGTTCAAGTTGTCTTCATGCACTGAGACAGGAAATACAAGAAGAATAGCAGGTTTGTGACTGGGAAGAATTCAATTCTGGACATACTGATTTGGAGAGGTTTGTGGAAAATCCAGCTGGTTTCCAGTGGGGAGTCCATATATAGGCCTTAGAGCAGGTTGGAGATAAATGTTGGAGAGTCATCAGCTCAAACGTGATACTAATGCCTGTGTTCAGTATAAGGGAATGCATAAAGACAAGGGGGATGCCAGTCAAGGACAATGCACACAGGAAGGAGTCAGAAAGTAAAGCACATCCACATTTAAGAGGTGAGTGGAAGAAGCGATGTTTGCAAAGAAAACTGAGAAGGGTCCAGAGGTATCAGGAGAATGATGTTGTGGAAGTCCAGATGGGAAAGAAATTGAGGTGTTTATATTTTAAAGGAGATAATGAAGGTACAGGATTAAGGGGATAAATGATAGAGCAAAGTTCATGAAGAGGCCAGAGCAATGGGATTCAGAGAAAAGACAGAGAAATTATGCTTAATAAGGGAAGTTATCACTTCCAATGAAACAGGAGATAAAGACAAAAGGATGCACATAAATTTCTGTGAATAGGGTTAGTATTTTCTTCATTGAGAGAAAAAAATTCCAGATAAATTACCTACCACTGGGTGGAATAAAACTCTGGAAAACAGTGTTCCTCATTTGGTTAACCAGCAGGCTGATGATAAAGAGGCAAAAAAATTACAGCCACTTTAGAGTTTTCATTTATGTGGAAATGTAATTGGATAGACATAAAAGGAACATAATCTGAGATGCACTTAGAAGCTAGTGATAGGTCTGTAAACAAGAATATGTGAAACCAGTTCATAAACTCAAAACCTACTCTAAGATGAAAGAAACTGCAAGACATGTAAAAACTCAAACTACATGTGTAAACTGTGAAATAGAATTGCGGTGTTAATTCCTAAGAAAATAATAGTTCACCAAATAATACAAGGGTACGACTTTGTAAAAAAGCATTTGTCACACCTACTAAAACTGCTTTGATTAGAAGTGATGCTTTCAGTTGGATCTCAAATGTGATGCTTCAATCAAAATAAAGGTCCAAAACAAATTGATGAACCCAGGTTCATCTTGGGTTTTATTTTAACCATGAGTGAAGTCTGAGAGTTCATTACTAGGAATGTAAACACAAAATTTTCCCAAGATCAGATAGCTCTTATCATCTGAAGAATACTTTATCTTTTTAAAAGAAAAGGGAGTATTTTCAGAGGACAATGTATTATTTCAAAAAACAAGAATAAAATAAATAAATCATTATGATCCACTTAGTGCAAATTTGGTACAAATACACTATAATTTTCTATGGAGAATGTCATAAGAATAAATCATGAATTATCAACACAGCTAAGAACTAATTCTGAATGTGCAGATGTACAATTACAGAAGATTCAAGGTAAGATAAATGTATGACTCTGAGATGTAATGTCACTTATTTTGATTTTTGATATTAAACTCTAGATCTTTTATTTTAGAAAGCATTTCTCGTAAATAGAATTTAGCTACTGATTTGTCAGAAATAACTTTTTGTTAAAAAATATTTGAGCAGTGGCACAGTGGTTGGGGGTCCGCCTGCTGACGCGGGGGGCACGGGTTCGTGCACCAGTCCAGGAGGATCCCACATGCCGCGGAGCAGCTGGGCCCGTGGGCCGTGGCCGCTGGGCCTGCGCGTCCGGAGCCTGTGCTCCACGACGGGAGAGGCCACGGCAGTGAGAGGCACGCGTACGGCAAAAAAAAAACCCAAAAAACATATATATATATATATATATATATATATATATATTTGAAACTGTTGGAAAAATAAAAGTGTTGGGGGAAATTATATACATCCCCCCCACTAAGATAAAACATTTTGATAAATACCTACCAGGTATGTCTTGCAATGCATTAAGTAAACACAGACAACTATATGGAAGTAGAATTATATTATGTATATTCTGTATCTGCTTTTTAAACTTAATATTCTTAATACTATGTCTTGAACATCTTCCCATGTTAGTAACTAAAGATCTACAGGATCATTGTAATTGCTGCATTATGTTACACTGTATGAATGTATTAGCTTTTTAATCACTCATTTGACGAAAATTTAGGTTGTTTCCATCATTTTACTATGATGAGCAATGCTGCAACAAAAACAATCTTGACATGTATCTCTACACACATGTCTATCTGTTTAGGATAAATTCCTGCAGTGGAGTTAGTGGATTAAAGGGAATCCACATTTTAAAGACATTGCCTATCTGTTCTCCAGAACAGAAACAATTCTCTACTCCCATCAATAGTCCTTTGGTGCCCATTTCTTGTACTACTTAAGAGGTTGAACAACTCTTTCCATAAGTTTGGAGCCACATGTATCTATTCTTGTACAGATTATCTACTCATGTCCACTTCTCTTGTGGGGTGTTCATCATTTACTAATTAATTTGAAAAATTCTTTTTGAAAGTCTACTAATCTTTATCTGTTGCTGGAGATCTTTTTCTACTTTTCCTAGTTTGGTCTTCCTTTCATAATTTGGGCTTTTGAGTAATAGTAGGAGGGACTTTTCACCTCTCAAGATTGTGAAAATATTCTATCATGTCTTTGTTTTCTGTAATTTCATTTATTACATTTTAAATGTTTGAACCATCTAAAAGTCTTTTGATGTTGCATGTGAAGTCAGATTGTAGTTAGTTTTTTCCAAATGGGTAGCCAGTTCTCTCATTGAGTAACTTTTCCCCCACTGAAAAGCCTTTTTTATCACCCACAAAAGTGAGAAGCATTTCTAGATTCTATTTTGTTCCACTGCTCTATGGTTATTCTTGGACTACTATGTCTCTACTTTAGTAACTCTAACTTTGGGGAAAAATATTTCATATCTTCTGGGACTTGTTCCAACTCTTTTTTTTTCTGAAGGTTTCTGGCTATTAGACCTTTTTACACACACACACACACACACACACACACACACACAAACTTTAGAAACATTTTTTCAGGTTTCTAAAAAGTCCTATTGAGATTTTAGTATGAATTACTTTGACTTTCCAGAGTATGAGGGGAAGGAAAATCTTCACATGAATCTGACCAAGAATTCTTTCTTTGAGTGTTCTTCTATGTCACCCAGGAGAGTTTTATAGTTTTTTTTTTTTTACGATCCTGTACATTTCTTGTAAATTTGGTCACTTATATTTTACCATTTCTGAATTAGTAATAGTTGTACTGCCATTGTGAATGGGATCTTTTCCCATTACATTTTCTAACTGATCAACTGTTTTTTATTAATTTTTTGTATATTTATTATGCAATTAGCCACCTCTCTGAACTCATTGTTTTTCTATTTGTTCTCTTGCATTCTCCAGGTTTTAAATAACAGAACTGTAACTAATGATTCTTCTGTACACTCCCTTCCAATATCTGATTATGTAAAATTTAAGAAATTTGAAGGATATGCTTATTACTAGTACTTTTCATTAATTTTGCATAGACATAATATATACTATCAGTGAATAAACTTAGCTCTTTTGGTTAGCTCAGTAAAGATTTCCCTAACTACTATTTTTTTCCTGGGTTTTTTGGAAGGGGCACACATAATTCAAAAGTTGCATTTGTATTTGTTTTTTGTTTGCTCTACCTTATTTTTTTTTCGCATCCCGTTTCTTTACATTTTTGGAGAGGGATAAAATTTATCCATATGACCAATGAAGTTTTCTGTAGTCAGTAATGCTGACCTGTACCTCCTATTTGTAAATAGAGAATCTGTGTTGGGGGTCTCCTTTTATTTTTTGCATATTTCAGGATGCTCTCTCTTCATTCCTCCCTTTTTTCTCAACTTATTCTTTATGGCTAATAAAAATGAAAGAATAATTATTTAGACACATCTTTGTGTAAGACAGAGTGCCAATAAGTACTTCATAGACATTAGCTTGTTTAATTTGTACAAACTCTGAGGTAGATGTTACTACCATGTTACATGTAAGGAAACTGAGACTCCAAATCACTAGGCAACTTGCCCAGGACTCCACAGCTAGTCAGTAGTAGAGCCAGGATTTAAAGCCAGGTCTTTTGCCTCCATAACCCATGCTCTTAACCCTACCAGAGGGTTTCATGTGCCCTGGCTCTACGCCCTGCTCATGAGGGAGCTCAGTTCTTTTCAGATGTACATCTGGAGTGAGGTGGTCTCCTAAGTGCTGGTGCCAGTTCCAGTGCCTGCTCAACTAGGGCATGAGCATCTTCTGTTGTCACCTACAAATTGGCACTTGCCATCTACCTCTACAAGGATCAAATTATGAGCCACTGCAGCTGCTGACCTTCAACACCCACTGAAAGGAGTTCAGGGCGGAGATCAGGAATGAGGCACTCTGTGCTCTGGGAAAAACTGGCAGAACAGGTCTTCAGATAACTATTTTCAGGAGAAGATTTTATGAGCCCAATTCTTGCATCTCCTCGTATTTAGAAAAGCACTAAAATCCTTCATGGTGACATCTGCTCCTCGTGACTAGCAGTAATCTTCTGCAAAAAATATGTGCTTGATTGTATGTACTTCCCCTTCACCAAAATCACATATATACTGACCTCCCCACCTCTACCTCTTTGGAGCAGTTTCTCAGAGCTATCTCGTCTCCCAGGCTATAGTCTTCATTCTGTCCCAAATAAAAAACTTAACTCGCAACTCTCACATTGTGCTTTTTCTTCTTTTTTCAGTCAACAGCTCCACAATTCTTAGTCTGGCTTTGCTACGGTCAAATGTTCTTTGCATGAGTGCTGTATACTCTCCAGCATTTGCTGCAATCTGAGAGTCTGCTACTCTCCATCCATCTACAAGGCCATCTCTGGGGTGATTGTACATCCGAGAGTGCAAAGTTCCCCTTCCTCCTGAATCTGCAGTTGTACTAAAAATTGAATCCTGTAGTCTCTAAAGGAGATGAGGGATCCTGAGGGCTGGGCATACATCCCTAGCTGGCTCAGATAATTTCTGTGTAATAAGGGGTTTGATTCTCTAGGCAGTGTATCTCTTGTGGCCTGCGTTAGAGGCAGTGACTGAGCGGAGGCTTTTTCTTACCTACTCTGCAGCTAATGTGGGTCAATAAATCAAATGATTGACACTGAAGTTAATATAAATTCCCAACGGATTTTGGTACAGGGTTTCCTCTTATCTTTAGTTATTAGTAGTGTCGCAGTCTTTGTGGATATTTTTACATGAAACTAGCAAAGGATAAAATCCAAGACTGCTCATCTGTGGCCACATTTGAAACACAATTAATGAGCACCTGTATCATGCAATCAGTTTGGGATCAGTGTTAGACTCCCTCTTTTTCCTCTCCCATTGCGGAGCACAGGCTCTGGACGCGCAGGCTCAGTTGCCATGGCTCACGGGCCCAGCCGCTCCGCGGCATGTGGGATCTTCCTGGACCGGGGCACAAACCCGTGTTCCCTGCATCGGCAGGCGGACTCTCAACCACTGCGCCACCAGGGAAGCCCTAGACTCCCTCTTGAAGAACATATGTGGACTGTCCCCACCAACACCTAGTGGTCATTGACACAGGCCAAAGTGGATCTAGATTTCTTTCTATGATACATTTCCCAGGCTCTTTCCTTGGATGGAGGAAGCTCCCACAATATGAGCTATTCCTAAGCCCTATGGATTAGCTAAATTGTCTTATGACAATTTTAAATGACATTAAAAAAAAAATTGCTCTACCGAAAGACAAGGTAGTGTTGGAAAGAAAATTAAGGATTGAGCTAAGGTGTTTTCCTGTCTGTGAGACATGGTTGAGGAGGCTGAGAGCCAAGGTCAAAGTGACCTGATCAGTCTTGCTGTTCTTGAGTTGTCTTGTGCAGAGAAAAAGCTTTTACACTGTGAATTGTGGAGGTCCCCTGGAACACATAGGATTTCTTGTCTCAGTAAAGCTGAGCTAAGGACATTATACAATGCTCCCTGATTTTTTTTCCCCTTTCAGAAGCATCCAAGTTATTTTGGTACTTCTATGGCCAAAGCTACTTTGGATAGCAGGAAGTAACAAATGCATTGAAATATTAAATGTGCAACTGGAAATCCCAAGCTACACTAGGTGCCCCTCATTTGTATCCCCATGTCACCCCTTTGTGATGGTCAGTTTTGTGTCAACATAATGTCATCATGTTTTATGTGTTTACAAAGAGTCACCTGATGATTTTAAGTAGGGTACCCTCAATAATGCAGGTGGGCCTCATTCAATCAGTTGAAAGCATTGAACAAAAACTGAGGTTTCCCAGAGAAAGAATTCTACCTAATACTGCAATATAAAAACTCTGCTAGCCTACCTCATAGATTTAGACTTGTCGGGCTCCATAATTGTAAGAGAAAATTCCTTAAATTAAATCTCTTTATACATACACATGTTTTACTCAGCTCTCATCCCTACTCAGCTCTAAGCTCAAAGATGTTGACTATGTCTTATACATCTTTGTATCCTCAAATTCCAGCATGGTGCCTTCTGAAACTCTAAGTATTCAATAAATACTTTTGAAATAATGGATAAATGGATAAACCTTTGGCATGATAGTTTGCCTTCTTAGGCTCAGGGTGGCTGATCCATTTGATCTTTTAACACATTATATGATCCTAAGCAAATACAATTCTAAGGTCAAAGCAAATAGGAACAGAAATTCAGATGGTTGAAACGCAAAATAATGCTTGTTGATTCTACAGGTTATTCTCTACTTCGTATCAGGGACAGCACTGATGAATGGGGTGGTAGCCCTTGGTCTATAAGCACCAACAGTGCAGTGAACATAGTTTGCTGAAAATGGACAAGAGCAGAACTAGAACGACAAGGAGATTTGTACAGGGAACATGTCCAATGCTACATAACCATAGATATGGTAGTTAATGTACAAACTTTGGCTAGCTTTGCCTTTGAAATTAACTGAACTGTATCAATGGATCGTGCAGTGTTAAGTGAGCGGTATGCCTTAGCTTATTCTATAGATGAGGCAAATGTGAAAACAGATTAAACTGACTTTTGAGGAATAATTATTCCTTTATCTTTTTGAATGGGAAGGAATCTTCCATTTTGAAATGTATATAAAATGCTAATCTCCAGATTCATGACATTGTTTTTTTAACAATTTTTAAAAACGTTATTTTTCACTCTACAAGACTCTAACCTGTAAAAGAAATAATAAACTTGGAAAATGCTAACAGTAAAACCACTTCAGCCATGGCACGTAGAGCCAGAAGCCAATGACAGCCCTCAATTATAGAAGTTAGCAGTGCTTTCTGTTCACTGTGAAAGCAGGATTCCACATTCAAACAAGAAATTGTCGTTCAACAGAACAAATCAGGTCAAGAGAATCAACCATATAATATACTAACAGACAGGAGGCTGTGATCACATGAAGAAAAGCAAGAACAAAAATAACAATCAAACCTCATTTCCTGGGACATAATATTGATGGCAAGATTTCTAGGTAATCATTTCTTAATTTAGTTTAGATAAAAACTTCCAACGCAAAACACTATTAGGAAGTAACAGTGATATAAAAGTGATGTAAGGCAAGTACTATATGTAAGACAAACTAGAAAAACAGTTTTTAATTTCCTCTAGAATTTACTGTAGTTACCATGTCATAATAACAAAAGCAGATCATTCTTAATGTGTAAATTCATTTATTAATTTAAATAAAAATATATGATCCCCAACACACAAACAGGTAACTCTAAATCTACTTTGAAGTTGAATCAATCAATAAGCATCTATTTGAAACTATGCACCTAGTATCATATTATACCAAAGATAAGGCTCCTGTCCTCACAGAATATGGATCACTGGTAATCAATCATTAACCTAGTGAATGTCATAATATATTGGGGAATATATTGGAAAACTAACAAATTTCTCTGGACATCATTTATCTTGCCCTTCTGAGAGACTTGTAGATCTAGATGAGATTAGTTTGGAAAAGGTGTCTTGTTTAGTCCAGAAAATCTTCAGAGTCCAATATAGTTCTGGGCTAATCAGAGACTAAAGAACCTTTATAAAGTTCTTTTTTTTTTTTTTTTAAAGTTTTTATTGAATTTTTTACAATATTGTTTCTGTTTTATGTTTTGGTTTTTTTGGCCCCAAGGCATGTGGGATCCTAGCTTCCCAACCAGGGAACAAACTCACACCACCGGCACTGGTAGGCGAAGTCTCAACCACTGGACCATCAGGGAAGTCCCTATAAGGTTCTTATAAAGAAGTAGGCTTGGAAATCAAGAAGTCTTACTTTGAATTAGCATGTTTTAGTCAAAGTTATGGAATCAATGATCAAGTATCAGTTAGGAATTTCTGTAATGCCCTCCAATGCCAAGTGACCACTAATATTCTATTTCCTACTATGATGAATCCTTGACGAGAGGCAGAAGGCATAAAGAATATTGCCAGCTATAAAATCAATTGCACTCCAATGTCTATGATCGCTAAAGATAAATCTTTTTTTTAATATAAGAAACTCACTGAATCAAATGAATGCTAATTAAAGCAAATGTAGTGTACGTAAAACTGAGGTAAGAAACCTTTAATTATGCAGGAAATCTGTGGAAGGATTAATCATTTTAAGAGAAGAATCATTTTTCCAGTAGCCCCACTGCTATGAATGATATCTTCATGAGCCTGGGCCACCTTCTCCAATGGATACTGGGGACCTATTACTGGTCTCAACCAACCAGTTTCCATTCCAGCTTGAAGGGCTGCTGCAAACTGCTGAAATTCCTCCTGAGGAAAAGAAAACGTTTTTTCAGTAGAGGAACACATGACTTAATTTTCAGAAGCATTAAAATTTTTCAGAATCTAAGAGAAAAAACATTAAGAATTTCTCACAAATACGTAGCTTTTGTCAACTTGTCCAGAACTACAAAAAAAGTAGTTCTCTATAGGTTAACCATTTAGTGCAATTTGTCTGTGGCGGTCTCAGTTTACAAAATACCTATCGTCCTGAAGTAATTAGTAATTGTGAATAGTATCTCCTTTCTCTTTCATAAGTGCCTTGGCTTGGAAAATCACCCTATCTTCTAGGGATTATCTTCTAGGGATGTTATCTTCTAGGAATTAATCCTTAACCCACTTAGATAACTAACTTTAACATCTACTTAAATTTTCAGTCTGCCTGACTAGACAACTTATATCAATGTTTAAGGTACCCAAATCAGAGTCACTTCTTTTCCTACCTTGGTGGATGAATGGAGAGCAACTCCTATTATGCTAGATTCCTTTGCCATGGTGTCCCGTGGGTTTATTTCAATAGGACCCCTGCTGCCAACAACCTAGTATGAAAAACAGCATGTCTATAGTTAAAGATGACTGCAAAATAGAGTTAAATTACGATAAAACTACAAAGTGGTAAAAAAAAAAAGAAATACTTACTATTACTCGTCCTCCATGTGACAAAAGATTCAAATCGTTGCTAAGATTTACATTAGCTAGCATTTCAATAATCACATCAACTCCTTTTTCACCAACAGATTTCTATATAAAAGAATGCAGAGTAGATTAGGAAAAATAACTGTTATCATAGTCCCATATATTACAGAACTGTGTTTCAAATGACATAAGATGCTATATTTTAAAGACTAATAATGCAAATTTTAAGATAATGTAATTATATAGTGATGCTGTAATTCCAAGGTACTAGCTACAACATCTAAAATGATAAAGGTCTGTATTAAATAAATTGCTATAATGAAATAAAATTTGTCCAAAATTTTCAGGCACTTAGACTCAACTTGACTATAAAGTACTTTTTCCTTAGCTGAAAATTTTCTATCTTCAAAATGTACTTCAATAGAGAAAGAAGGAACAAATCAAAAATCCAAAACTGGACATTAGGTTTCCCATTTTTATTAAAAAACAGAAAACAAAAGAAAAAATCACTGGCTGTTTGCTGTTGCAGGATTTTGTGTGTGTGTGCATTCAGTTTTGCTCTAAGTGGTCTACAATCAGCTTGGCAGACTATTTCTTTTCCTTTGGGCTCTCAGATGTCGGTTCCCAGCATCTAAAACTGGATCTTAAATAAGCTATACATATCTACCTTATATTCATTTATTTTAACAAAAAAATGAATACCTGTGTCAGGCACTGTGAGAGGTACTAAAAATGCCAAGATGGAAATAAAGAGCTCAAAACAAAGTGAGGAAGATGGAAAACACTACAATCTTCGCTGTGATGTGATGGGCTAAGTACTATATTAGCAGAAATAAACCACAGGTTATGGAGGGAATAAAAGTTACAACTCTGATCACCTGTAAAGGTCAGAGAAAATTCCACAGAGATGATGACCTGGGCCCTGAGGGATGAGTAGGAGTTCCTTAAGTAAAACAGAAGGAAGAGGGCGCAAGAGGAAGTTAGACATGAGGCAGTCGGTCTGGACAAAAGAAACAGAAAAGCAAAGATATAGGGACTAAGAGTACAGGTTGGAACTGGAAAGTGGCCCAGCGGAGCTGGAGAACGTATCTGGGAAAGAGATGGGGGTGGGGGAAGAGGTGGGAGACAAGAAATTGCAAATTGGTTCAGACTGTGAAAACACATCAAATGCAGGTTAAAAGATTTGGACTTTTGGCGGGCAGGTGTTCATTAATTAATTCTTGTGCCAGACACTGTTTTAGGCATTGAAGGTACAGCAGGGAACAAGAAAGACAAAAATTCCTATTCTCATGGAGCTCTCATTTCAGTTATTTCTGAAGACTTTTTTCTTTCTTCCTTCCTTTTTTTAAACAGAGAACCAAATAATGCTGGAGACAGTAGAGAAGACAGAGGGGAGATTAGCTCAGCTGGGAATAATAGTCAAGGCTGAAGAAGATGAGGACTAAACTAAGTCACAACGATGAATGGAAAAGAGAAACAGAGACGTATATGAAAGGCATGTCAGAGATGACACTGATAGATGAGGTGACCAATTTGATGGGTAGGAGGGAGAATGGTGATTAAACAACAGGGACAGGAAATGAAATGTGGGTTTCTGTCCTGAGGGACCAGATGAGTGTCAATATCTAGTAGGCTGATGGCATGAAGGAATGAAACAGGCCAGAGGTAGTGTTGGAAACCAGCAGTATAAGGGTGTGTATGAGATGAATCAGGATGGAGGTGCAGCACCAGAGAAGATTAGAGAGCAAGGGGAAAGACCTAAGGAATACCAGCATTTAAGTAAAATGAAGAGAAGGGAGACTGAAAATGAAGTCGGAGAAGTAAGAAGAGAGCCAGCTTCTAGAAGGTGTGGTCAGGGTCAGACAGGATGAGGACTGAGCCAAGAGCAGCTGCCTGGTAACTAGGCGCTTACTAGCACCCCTGACAAGCCGTGTAAGTAGCTGGGGTGGAAGCAAAACTGCAGTGGGAGGTAAGGAAGTAAGAGCAGTAAGTACCCCTGACTTTTTCAAGAAATGTGGTGGTAAAGGAGGGGGAGGAGGAGATAAAAGGTTAAGAGAAAGTTTTTGGAGAATGAGAGAGACTTAAGCAGAAGGAACCAGTAGAAGAGACGGAATTAGACTGCAAAACAAAAACATATTCTTAAAATAACTGACAATTTTTCATCTCTGATACTGGTGTCTTGAGTGCATACTCAATCAATTTTAGGTTCCCTCAACATATAACAAAGGAGTGCCTTAACTCAGTTTTTTGGCAAGATGATTTAGTGGTAATAAACTCTCGGTCATATTTTTCCTCAGTTTGTAATGACCTTGTTTACACAGTAATCAGTACCTGGAATATACCAATTCTTTCTCAACATGAGCAAGTAGTTTGGGGATTAGCAAAGTAATAGGTGTTTAGTAAACTGCTACTATAGCACAAATGGAGAACTTCAGAATCTGTTTGAATTCTGTTGCAGCAATGGAATGGATGCAATAATAACTAAATTCTATCTCGCGCTTTGGATGAGGTAGTGCTCACTCCTCCAAAGTATCCAGTAAACAAATAAACTTTACTCCCTAGGCTAAACAGATCCACTTTTTAATCAGTGGATAACTTCTCTTCTATGGAAAATATACACCAACAGAAATTATATTAAGACTACCTTTTTGTGGCCAGAGGTGGGGTGGAGGTGGGGGACGGGTGACAGGGGTAAAGGTGGAATCAGAAGGTACAAACTTCCAGTCGTAAAATAGGTAAGTCATGGGGGTGTAATGCATAGCACGGTGCCTACAGTTAATAACACTGTATTATATATTTGAAAGCTGCTAAGAGAGTAGATCTTAAAAGTTCTCATCACAAGAAAAAAAATTTTATAGTTGTGTATGGGGGACAGATGTTAACTAGACTTGTTATGGTGATCATTTCACAATATTCACGATATATATTAAAAAAAAAAAAACCTGCCTTACAGCTGCAAATACAAAGCTGTGGCTTTACTTAAAATGTGATTTGCATTAAAGAGTACCAGTTTTTATAACATATACATATGCCTCTAGAGAGGCTATATTTTGCTTAGTAAAAATAAACAAGACAGAAATGATAGTGAAGGTTTGAAAACTAGACATCTCTGTTAAACTAATTAAATCTTTAAAACACACATAAGCAAAACAAACAACTTTAAGAGAGTAGTTGATAAAAGAACTTACCAAAAAAATGTTGTCTCCCATGAAACAAAATTTTACTTTTATAAAATTATAGAACAATTTTACCTTAATTTTATCAATGTAATTAGCTTCTTTGTGATTAAACACTTCGTGGGCTCCATTTTGCAAAACAATCTTTTGTCCTTCCTCAGTACCAGCTGTGCCCAAAACCTTTAAGCCATAAGCTCTAGCAATTTGGCATGCTGCTATTCCAACCTGAAAAACAAAATATGGCCCAACATTTTAGATTCTTTGCATCCCTGCAAACATTTATTAAATACATATAATGAACTTTAGGTTCTTCTAAGTTCTAGCTATTGTTAAGAAGTTTAAGAGCCTAAACAAAGAAATAAGAACAACAGCTAACTATTACTGAGCATTTATAATATGCCAGGTATTACATTCAATACTTTCTATGTATTGCTTCATTTCATCCTCACAAGAAGCCTATGAAGTAGATATTGTTATTGTCCCTGGCCCACAGATGAGAAAATTGAAGCTTATGTATATGGAAACAGGAGCTGGACCAAATCAGATTGCAGAGCCTGAGTTTGTAACCACTGCACAAAATGTTCATTTAGCATCTGCTTTGTGCAGAAGATACAGGGTTTAAAGATGATGAAAATGTGCTCACTGACTTCATACTTTAATTGTACATATAAAATATTACATAACAAAGGTAAGGCCTCTACCACTTAAGTGGAGGAGACAGGTACATACATGAGCAAATTAACTTATTCACTAATATGATGAATGTTTATTATTTATTATGTGCAAGACATGATTCTTCATGCAAGAAATTTATGTTCTAAGGTAGGGGGAAGATAATAAACACATGAAAAAATAAATGAATAAAGTATATTCAGAAAATGAAAAGTACTTGAAAAAAATAAAACAGCCTATTGGGTTATAAAGAGATAGGGAAAGGGGCCAGTTAGGTCATCAGGAAAGGCTGCTCTGAAGAGGTGAGACCTGAATGAAGTGAGGGATAAGCACGTGAAGGTCGGGGAAGCCTGCTGGAGATGTTGTAGGCAGAATGGTCATGGTTGAACCAGGAATGAGCTTGGGGCCTTCAAAGGTCAGAAAGAGGGTCAATGTGGGACTTCCCTGGTGGCTCAGTGGTTGGGAATCCGCCTGCCAATGCAGGGGACACGGGTTTGATCCCTCGCCGGGGAAGATCCCACATGCCCCAGAGCGGCTAGACTTGTGTGCCACAACTGCTGAGCCTGCGCTCTGGAGCCCGCTGGCCACAACTACTGAGGCCCGCATGCCTGGAGCCCGTGATCTGCAATGGGAGAGGCCGACGTGGTGAGAGGCCCGCGTGCCGCAATGAGGAGTGGCCCCCGATCCCTGCAACTAGGGAAAGCCCACGTGCAGTGGCAAAGGCCTAATGCAGCCAAAAATAATAAATAAATAAATAAATTTATTTAAAAAAAAAAATGAAAGAGGGTCAATGTGGCTTGAGGGTGGGACATGTTGGACAGCAGAAGATGAGGCCAGAGGGGCACAGAGAAGCCAAGGCACACAGGGCCTTGGAGGTAAAGGCTTTGGATTACATTTAAGAGCCATGCAGAACTACTGGAGAGTTTAAGCAGGAGAGGGATATGATCCAAATTAGGCTTTTAAAAGAAATTCCAATTATATGAGAGGCAAAAGGAAGGTAGGGGGAAATGGGAGTAGGAAGACCAGGCCTTCCTTATAGATTGAAGGTGGAAGGTGAGGAAAAGAGAAAAATTAAGGATGTCTCCCAGGTCTTTGGCCAGATTAACTGGGTAGATTGACTGGGATAAGGAAGATTAGAGAGGATCAAGTGAGAGCATTAAGAATTCACTTTGAACATGCTGAGCTGTATATTGCTCACCTAACTGAAGATGTAAAGTCATCAGCTGAATATGGGTATGGGCTAACAAGAATTCAGAAATGGAAACGTAAATTTGAGATTCATCAGTTTAAAGCCACGGGACTTGATGAAATCACTAGAGCACTAGATAAATGTGCTTAGTATAAAGGAGAAATAAAATTATTTTAGGAATATAGATGAAAGCAATTATTTAAATTGCAATACTAGGAAATACGTTTGATCACATGCCAAATGAATGGCACAGATAAGGGTCCCATACATTTAGAGCAAGATTTCTCAAACTTGGCACTATTGGGCCGGGTAACTCTTTGCAGTGGGGACTATGCTGTGCAGTGAAGGATGTTTAGCAGCATGCCTAGCTTCTATCCACTGGATGCCAGACCCCTTTACCCAGTTGTAACAACCAAAAATGTCCCCAGACACTGCCAAATGTCCCCAAGGGGGAGAAGAGATGATATAAAATCACCCCTTATTGATAACCACTGGTTTAAAGGAAGGTAAAATGATTATAGATTAGGCATGATAGAAAAGAATTAAGGTGAAAAATGATGATAGAAACTAATTAAAATTGTAACAGAATCACAGACTCCCAGGCCTGAAATAGACCTTAAAGATTGTATGGCATATGGGACTGATGAGCCTGAACCCACTTGGGTTATGGTGAGGATCTGTTTGATTTCACCAAACAAACACTGGGAACTCACTGTCTACTGAGTGCAACAGACATTCAATTCCATGAAAAAACAATACACTATGTGGTTAGCATGACTGATTTTTGCTACTTTAATTTTCAATTAAAAAGACAGGGGGCTTCTAATAAAACCACATTTCAACCTAAGAGTTAATGTAAATATACCTCCTTATGCTCTAACTACTTCAAAGGGGCACTCAGTAGCTATTTTAAAGGTGCTGTTTATTCTATTCTTGTCAACAATTATACTAACAATATTCCTTCAATAGATCATATATCATGATGTATCAACTATTTTTTCTTCTATTTATTTTGCTGATGCTAAAATAGGGCACTCCCCACCAACATATCGGAATAATAGCTGTGTTCATACATTCTACACCATTTTAAATACACAACATAATCCCAAAGGAATTTGATTTAAATGAGGACAGAAAGTACAAACAGAAGCAAGACAAAACCCAGCACTGTTTCCCTCTGATATGGCAGGGAGGATCAGAAGTGCTTCACACACCAGGTCACCAGCCTATCCCCGCCAGCCAAGGATTTAACAAACTCAGCCAGCACAGGGAACAGTGCGGATTCTGCCTTTAAAAAAAAAATCATGGTGAAGCAACCTGGCTTTTTACAAGAGAGTAAAGGGAATAAAAAGAGATTTTCTTTAAACTCTTCTCTCCCCTTCCTACTGAAATCTCTCCCTTTGATACAGAGCACAAGGTTAGCTCTCTGAAAGCCAAAGCAATTTAAATACATGAATGTTTGACAGATCCTTTAGTTATTTAGGGTTAAATTTAATTTAACCCCCAAATAGCCTCTTCGCTGAAGCTAAACAATGGGCGTTTTTTGACAAGGTATATCTGTCATATTTTCTCAAGCCCCAGAAAGACAATCTTGGTGTTTTTTAGTAAATAGTCTGATCCGTGAAATCCTTCAGAATTAATCTATTGAAGGTACACAGGAAGCTGGGTGTGAAACCTGGTGATACATTCACATTAAGTAACAGATAATGCAGGGGTCTGAATTCTCTGTTTGTATTATCTGGCCACGTTTAGAGGTAAATTCACATTTTCAGGATGCCTCTCATTATTCTGGGAACAATGTGCCATCAATAGGTTACTTCTTTCCATCTACTCTCTGGAATACACAGTGCCCTGAAAGGGTTAAGCAGCTTCCTCAAGGTGAACCATCCAGCCCCAGGCCTTGTATTTTTTTTTTTTTTTTTTTTTAAACATCTTTATTGGGGTATAATTGCTTTACAATGGTGTGTTAGTTTCTGATTTACAACAAAGTGAATCAGCTATACATATACATATGTTCCCATATGTCTTCCCTCTTGCGTCTCCCTCCCTCCCACTCTCCCCATCCCACCCTTCCAGGCTGTCACAAAGCACCGAGCTAATATCCCTGTGCCTTGCGGCTGCTTCCCCCCAGCTATCTACCTTACTACGTTTGTTAGTGTGTATATGTCCATGACTCTCTCTCGCCCTGTCAAAACTCACCCTTCCCCCTCCCCATATCCTTAAGTGGCCTTGTATTTTAAAAATGTGAAATCCTGTCTCCAAAATTTCTAAAGCCTTTACGTGCAGGATAGAGGTCATGTGGATTTCTTGTTAAATTCCAGCCTCAGAGCTCTAACTTTTCCTCTAAGCTCCTCGGAGGCAGATTGACAGCCAGTTTCTTGAAGAGGTTTCTGACAGCCTTGCGTTGCGTGATTTCACTGCAGGGCTGATTTTATAAGTTCTGAGTCCCCCTCCCCCGCAGCCCCATTAGCATTTTAAGCCATGGGTTGTGGTGTGAGGGACACAGCTGTATACTATGTACCCCACGAATGTCATCAAAGCGCAGCAGGCCAGGAGGAAGGGAACTATAAAGGACAAAGACTCGCAGTGTGGCTTTGCAGTGCTGTCTGGGGCAACAGCGGTAAAGCTTTAATGAGCCTTAGTTTCCTTATCTAAGGGAATGTAGAATTTACATTAACCTTAAAGAACTGTTTAAAATTCTAAATAAATATTCTTGTACCATTCACTACTTGAAGAGAAAAACAAAACCGGCTTATCTAGGTCCATACCCAACACAGGTGGAAAACCTAATGCATACATTTTTGACCTGGTAATCTATTGAATTTATTAACCAAGAAATGCTAAACTAATGACAGGGAATCACCTTCAGAAGACGGAATTTAAAGAAGCCTCGCTACAAAAAGAAAAAAAGCACCCCTGACTATATTTACAAATTTGGCTTTTAAAAACAACTTAAAGAAATACAACGTGAAACGCACAAACGTAAGCTCTTTTAAAAATAAACTTAAAGAACAAATACTTACCCCTCCACTAGCCCCATGAACCAGAACAGTTTCTCCAGCTTTCACACGGGCACTGAAAAAGAAAGTATAGCTTCATCACCTTACTCTGGAGCTAATTAAGCTCAATGCTTGTCATAATTCTTAAGAGAACTCTACCCACAGTTCAACTAACACTTACCCAAAGAGGAAACTCATCGTGATATATAACCCAAGATATTCTCCAAGCTCCACAGGATCAAACAATGGTTCTTCAGAGCCACAGATAAAAGTAAACCTTCAATTCACTTATTCATTCAACAAATGTTTATTGGAAGTCAATCACATGCCAGGCACCGTTGGGATGCCGGGATCACGTTATTGGGCTACCTTCTCAGAGGCCTTGTTGGTGTGTTAAGTGAAATTGCTTCACCTAGAGGAACTGGAGTCCGCCATTCAGTCCCACAGAAAGTGTCACAAAACAGGGTCGTTACAGCTCAGTCTTTATTCCACGGTAAACACAGAGCAATACCCAAGTAAACATAGCAGCTACTGCCTTCCTTCTCCATGCCTTTGAACATCTGGCTGCACAGCCTCTAAGCCCTCGCTTCAGGAAGCAATGCTGAGTCAGCGATGGTAAGAGAGTACGAAACACAATAAATCCTGTCACACAGGTTCCCCTGTCAGCCCCTAAAATGTCCAGACCCTCTGGTGAAATGACATATTCTTTTTACTTCTGGTTCATACCACTGTTTTTCTATTACACTGAAAACATGGAACATGGAACGTGCAGCAAGACAAAGAGGGATGCCTTATCATTTCAGATGGACAAGTGCTGATGTCACAAGCCAGCAACCAATTTGTGATCCAGATCTGACGCCCAGCAAGGATCCTTTACTCACCAGGACAATAGGGCGTGGCCACCCTGTACAGACATTATGTTCAACCTGGGAGTGAGAACACAGTAACCTGGAGTCCTGCTCAAGCCCCCGTGCCAACAGCTGACAAATGACAATTGTGTCAGTAAATGAAGTTTCTCCAACATGCTTGCTTGGAGATGAGGGGTTGAGGGCAGTGAGTTAAACTGAGGGTTTGCAATGATAAACTGAGATAGGTATTACCAAAACATTTAAAAAAGTAAAATACAAATGTAAGGGAATAGGATTACTAATGTTATGCTATGCGTCATGAAATACTTCCCAATGATTTTTTTAAAATCTTATAAACAACTCCTCACACACTAAGCACATCCTCCTAAACCTCTGGGCCTGCAGTGGGTGGAGAAAAAGCTGGCTAACCCTCTCCTGGATCCCCATGGCTACGATCCGTCTATCCTTGTGTAGGGTCACTGTGATGGTTAATTTTATGTGTCAGTTTGGCTGGGCCATGGTGCCAGATATGAGTCAAACATTCTGGATGTTTCTGTGAAGGTGCTTTTTTGGATGAGATTAACATTTAAGTCAGTAGTCTTTGAATAAAGCAGATTATCTTCCATAATGTGGATGGGCTTCGCCCATTCAGTTGAAGGCCTTAATAGAACAAAGACAGACTTCTCCCAGAGCAAGAAGGGATTCCGTCAGCAGACTGCCTTTGGATTTGAACTGCTACTCTTATCGGGCTCTAGAGCTTGCCAGCCTCCCCATCAGATTTTAGACTCACCAAGCCTCCACAAGTCAATCTATCAGTATATACATTCTGTTGGTTCTGCTTCTCTGGAGAACCCTAACTAACAGTCCTCTGTCCCTGGGGCCCACGGCAGGCCTGAAGCATGTGGCCTGGCCTTCCGTGCTGCTGTAGCACCCCATCGCAGTTACTGAAGACTAGGACCTGGCACATAGGCTTCCTCCTCCACCCCCAATCCAGCCCCAATCTGGGAGATTTCAACATTCACGGGAGGAAACCCGCAAATCACAATTCCTGAATTCTCCTCTGCTTTTACCACTCTCTCCCTACACCTGGTAGCCACCCCTAACCATTCTACCTGCGGAATATGAGACACTAACAAGCAATATTAACCTCCTATCCTGATTCTGTAAGCCCATACTCTCTCAAAACTTCTTCAGCTTCACAGATCGCTGTCTCTCATTTGCTCCTTTTCTGCCCTCTTGCTGCTCCTGGCCTCACTTCCCTCCCTAGTCAGCCTGGACCCCATGGTACATTGCCCCAACTTCTCTCTGTCTTCCTCCTTCAACGTCTCACCTCCCTGCCCACCAACTTTCCATAATTACACTACCTCCTCCAAGCTTTACAGATGAGTTCTCCTTTCGACCTGAAGCCAATCTCTCTATCTCTGTCCTAAGTCGTCTCCTTGCCCTGCTCAGGATCTTGTTCCATCTGCCACTCCGCCCTCTCTTCCAAGCCTTCCATCTCTCCCTCTCTGACAGATCCTTTCTCAGCTACAAACATGTCCAAGTCCTGTCCATCCTTAAAAAAAACCTTTTGTTCCCACACTCTCCTCAAGTACTCTTCTACCCCTTCCTGCCTGTCTCCCCCACTTTTTAAGAGTAGTCTCCATTCAAGAATCGATTTTTTTTTTCCTTCCTCAACCCACTCAATCAAGCTTCTGTCCACCACTCTACTGAAAATGAACTGACGAAAGCCACCAATGACCTCCTAATTGCTAAGCCCGGCTGGTATTTTTTCCCAAATAGCCCTCACTGCTGCATTTGACAACTAGCTTACCTCCTTGTTAGCAACATCAACTACTACCCCTAACACTACCCACACTGACTGTACTACTCACATACTAAGAGCTTTACATGCACTAATTACCTCATTTAATTCTCAGCACACCCCATGAGGTACATGCTATTATTATCATCCATGTTTTTCAAGTCAGTAAACTACAGTTGAGACAGGAAAGCAACTTGACCAGTAGTAGGTGGAGACAATACTATAACCTAGGTATTCCTGTCTTCAACACCTATGAGCTTAACAGATGTTTAACAGACATGGTGACTCTGGACTCTCTTGCCCTTGGGATACACTCCCTTTGGTTCCCTTAGGACTCTGTCCCCTACGTTTGACCACACTCTTCAATGTTAATGCTCACTAAGATTCTAGTCTCACTCCACTGTTCTTCTCACTCCCTGAGGGATTTCAATGACTTTCATTTTGCCAGCTCTCACATGCTGACAGCCCCAAATTTATACCTCCAAGCTTCAAGCTTCAGACTCTTTCATCCGACAGACTGCTGGACTTCTCCATGACGATGTCTGTCTTAGTTTCACATTCAAAACTGAACTCAGTTTCCCTTTGAAACTTTTTCCTCCTTCTCTTTGTCAAAGTAAACATTACCCAAGTTTAAAGCTGTAAGTATTCTTAAGCTCTTTCTCTCCCTCATTCTCCACATGCAGTCACCAAATATTTCTGATTTTACCCCCTAAACAGTTGTCCTTTCCTCTCCATCTCTACCACGACCCTTGCTCTAGCCCTTAAGTATTGTTCCTAGAGGGTACTTCTATAAGACCCTCCCATCTCTTTCTCCATTCCTGTCATCAAATCCATCCTTCGCATAGCAAATAGGTGATCTTATTGAAACACAAATATGACAATATCACTCTCCTGAAAAAAACCACTGTATGACCCCCCCAATCCCTTACGGAACAATGTGTGAGCGCTATAATCTAGCTTTTTATTATCTGAATCCCGCCTATTTGATAATGGCAGCTAACATTTATTGAGAGATTACTATGTCCCAACCTTATTCTTCAGCACTCTTTGCCTTGAAATCTTCTATCTAACAAAAGCAAACTGCTATAGCTCTTTCTCCCCAGATACCATGATGTTTGCCCCCCACACCAACTATTCCCATTGTCTAGGATGCCCTCCCCACTCCCAGCTACCCTTCCCCAGGATAAGTCCCTCTGATCCTTTTCAAATACCTAGAGAATTTAATTACAATATAGATTCTCAGGTATCATCCATGGAAACTGACCAGTGGGTCTAGGGTAGAGCCCTTTTAAGTTGCAGTAATTAGTTTCTGGAGCTGGATAACAAGATTTTTGAACCACGGCTTTAAAATAATCCAAGTCTTACATCTTGCCACGAAGCCCTAGCTCATCACCACAGGCACATCCCTTGTGATCCCATAGATACCTATGCACATCTCTACCACTGCCCTTTCCACATTATACATCAATATTATTACTCTTAGTCCCTTACTCCCTCCCTTACTAGACTGTGAGCATGTCGAATACAAAGACAGTGTTTTGCTCTTCTTTTTTTTCTTCAGTGATTAGAATAGTCTCCCAAATTAGCAGTTTCTACTCCATAAATCTTAATGGTAACCAAATGGGAACCAAAAATGACCAACGGTGGACGGGTGGTAGGAAGCATAAATTATATATTATCCTCCTCCAGTTAATGCTGCCCTCCTCTAGTGCTGATTATAAAGCTGACAGAGTGTGTTATTACCTGTGAAGCAGAGCTCGAAAAGCAGTAAAATACGGGATCCCGATGGCAGCTCCCTGTTTAAAGTCCAGTTTTTCTGGCAGTGTGTAAACAGTGTGATCGGCTGCCAGAGCATATTCTGCGTAGCCCCCAGAGATTGTGCTTGTAGTGAAAACCCTGTCACCTTTCTGGGGAAAGCAATAAATTAATAAACGCTTTAGGGATTAAAAATGATGTCAAAATGGGTACGATCCTTTATAATGCAACCTTTATAACAAGAAATAAATGAGTATTTATAAACTGTTTTCTACGTCCTAAGGTCTCATAAAAATAACTTCAAAATACCGAACATTTAAAAATGTTCTATTAATGGGAACTAGTAAGAAGTAAAATCAAGGGAAATAGGAAAAATAAAAGAAAGAATGTCCAGCATGGTCTAATAATAATGATGATAACTAACCTTTATTGAGAGCTTGCTGTGCTAGGCACTGCATTAAGTGTCTAATGAGTATTATCTAATTTGATCTTCATGACAGCCCATGAGGAAAGTACTTTCATTATCTCCCTTTAGATAATCCCACTACACAGATGAGGAAATTGAGGCACATACAAGTTCAGTAATTAGCTCAGATCAAGCCGTTAGTAAATGGCAGTTAATATAAAACTTTTTTTTTCTTTTTTTGGTCCAAAATACTAGGGAGAAGAAACAAATAAAATGTAAGGTTTCTTCCACACACCAAACACCTGTTCTAAATCTTTTCCATAGATTTGTTTCTGTATTTCCCTCATTTTTCATGCATACACCAAAAAGCAGGCAACTCTGCCTGGATCCTGAACAGCAAAGATGAGCCAGGACAGATGTCTTCACCTGTCACAGCACTAGAAACATAAAAACTCTCAATAAACAAACGTCTGCTGGGTCCTTGCTACTGGAAAGCAGATGCATGACTGAGGGTAAGGTAAGGCACCACACAAGCACTACAGGCCTGCCCAAAGTAACCTGCACACTAGGGAAATTAGACTGCCCAGTACAAGCACCTCTCCTAACTCCTATTTCTTTTTTTTCTCCATAATACATGGAAATCTTATAAGATTTCTTTTTAATTGAGCATGAAATAGGCAACAGAGTTGTTGCCACCTATGTAGGATTACAGATTCAAGAATAAATATATATGAGAGTGTACACACACACACACACACACACACAATAGTTTACAAAGATACAGGAAAATAAAAAACACCTGTAGAAAATATTTTTCATGTTGTTATGCAGGTCAGCCTAAAACCAGACTTAGTGGCCAAGTTTGAGAAAGAACAGTCTTCCATTCCTTTCAGTAATATAAGAGTACACTGTACAATGATGAAAATCATTATCATTTTTTGCCTCTTCTCATTATTGCCCCCTTGCAACACACACACCCAAGATAAAGTAAGAGAATACAGTTTTTCATAATCTATTTCACAGGTCTATTAAAGAACTAGCCTCAACAATCTCAATGTAGTAGAGAGAATATGAACATTAGAGTCTGCCATACCTACATTCAAATCCCGGCTCAGTCATTTATTAGCTGAATTCTATGTCAGCTATGAATTACAATAAAAGCTAACTCCTATTTCTTAAAGAGAATAAAAAAGGAAATATTCCTTGGAATAAGCAAAACAGTAAGGCAATAATTCTCAATATACTTAAATTTGCCCTATAATAAAGCACTATGTGGTGAGGTAGTGATAAAAAAGGTACAAAAGGCATCTAGGAGTCAAAGACAAGCATCACTGCTTAACAGTGTTGCCTGCAAATGGTCAAGTATGACTAATTTAAGATTAATTCTGTTTTTACAGCTTAAAAACACATTGCATTGATTTCAATATAATTCAAACCTGTTCTGAGAATCCACTATGGAAAGTAGTACTTCAAGTTCTGTGATGGATATTAATAGCAAGACACTCTCCCTAATCTCAAGCTTCTTAAATGCTAGGAAGAGGAAAAAAAAGGATAGAAATAATTACAAAGCAAGGCAAATATGATGGGCCATCAAAGATAGGTACAAGAAAAAGAAAGGAATTATTTCTAAGTTGAAGGACTCAAGAACAGCTTCACTGAGAAACTAGTATTTGAGGTAGGCTTTGAAGGACAGAACAAGATCTTGAATTGAAAACCAGACCTGGGAAAAGTCATTATGGATGAAGGAAACAAAGTACGTCAAGGAACAGTGGCAGGAATAGGTGCTGAGAAATCATCAGGATTCATTCCCAACGAATAAGTAGTTTAATGTGTGGAATGTAATAGTTTCGGGAGATAAAATGAAAAGAAATGAAAGCTGGAGGGTAAAAGCCCTTGAACCCATGTTTATAAGTTTCAGTTTAGTTCTGCCATGCAGAAGAGCCAATATGAACAAAGACACAGAGATGAAAGAGCATGGGATATGCAGGGAAGAACAAACAGTTATTACTAAAGAATAAACTACAGGGTGAGAAGGAATGGGAGATAAGAATGGAAAAAGATAGGTGGGGGAGAGAGCACGAAACAGTCTTCTTTCATAACATAAGCAGTTCCAGCAGTACCTTGAAATCTACAGAGAATTAATGCAAGAGTTAAAACAGAGATGTATAATAATCATAAGTACATTTTAGCAAATTACTCCTTATAGAGCAAGGATAGATTCTCAGGGGAAGAAGGGAGGGTGGTAAGTTGTACCTATTATAGAAATCCAGGTAAAGGACCATGTAAGATAACCAGAACTACACTACAGGCAGTGGGGAGGAAAAGAGGAGAGAGGAAACAGTTCCAGTAAGGGAGAGCTGAGTGAGGGAGAGTGAATGGAGAGGTAAGCCTCAAACCCCAGATGTCACTAAGACAGTCACACGAGACAGCAGCAGATCTGCTGTGAGAAAAGATGAACTCCCTTTTAGACACAATGAGTAAGAGGTTCCTGGAGGCTGCCGATGTGGGTCCTGTGCCCTGCAACACAACCTTCTGTGATGATGTAAATGCTCTGCATCTGCACTGCCCAATAGGGTAGCCACTAGACACCTGGGTCTATTAAGCATTTGAGTAAATGAACTTTTAATTTTAATTGAATGTGAATTTTAAATAGCCATGTGTGGCCAGTGGCTACTGTATTTGGACAGCACGGGTCCAGAGCTTATTAGAAGATTCTAAGCTAAGGATATCACATGTGATAATGGAAACCAAGGGTGTGTATGAGACCATCATGAGGGAGAAAATATAAAAAGCAGAGTCTAAGTAGGGACGGCGAGAGCTGGGCAACACACCAAGATGTGAGGGGCATGCAGAGAAAAAGGAGCTTGAAAAAGGATGCCCAGAGAGGAAGGGAGAGAGAGGATGTCACAGGAGCTGAAGAAAAAGATTTTTAAGAAAAGTAAGTGGCTGAGAGTGTCAAATGTCACACAGAAGTCAAGAGAGATAATGACATAAAAGGGCCCATTAGCTCCAGCAATATACAGGCCATTAGTGACATGAGCAAGCATCGTTTCAGTGGAGCGGTGGGGGCAGAAGCCAGAGTGCCACAGGCGGAGGAGTGGAAAGCTGTAGGAATTTGCCCGGCTTCCTGGGCCCGGGCCACGTTAATCTTCGCTGTCTCAGTTCAATTTTGGTAAATGTGCTGCCATAGTTGAGCAGGTCAAGGAATCATGAGGAAAGATGAAAGAACATGAATATACTATGTTTTTTATGTCTTTTGGCACATAAATAACGAAAGCCCTGATCATAACATTTTCATTGACTCAGTCACCTTGGTCTGAGTCACAGCTCTAAAAATGTAGAGCTGACCTTGCATTTTTTCATCTTTTACTGATTATTCAAAAGAATTAGCCTTCCCTGTATTCTGTGAAACTAATTTTATAGAAGAAATAAAAAACTATGCTGGCTGTGTATTACCAAGAGTTAGGAAATAGTATAATTTCCTTGCTTCTTTTCTTTCCTTACGTATTTCTGTCAAATCAAAGGATCATAGTTCAATTCTGCGGGGATATGGAAACACAGAAATGACCCAGCACTTATTCCCAACAATCAGACAAGCAAGGTCCCTGGACAAAAGGTAATTTCTTTTTTGACTAGAGGAGTCCCCCAAGTGGCAGAAATTGTGTAATGGGGCCTTTTAAAGACTTAAACACAGATATATTTTACAGCTATGTTAAAAATGTTAAAAAAATACATACATATTAAGCTAAAATAGAAATAATTAAAAATGTAATACCTTGAAAGCAGATACACTCTCTCCGACAGCTTCTATTATTCCAGCCACATCTAAGCCAGGAGTATAGGGTAGAAGTGGTTTTCTACTGTAAGTACCAGAGCGAATATATGTGTCCACCGGGTTTACACCACATGCTTGGACTTTAATTAGAACCTGCAATAACAATGTACTTTAGTTCAAACAGAGCATTTAGGCATTCATTCAGCATTATGCTAGGACTGTAGTGATTATGGGAGCTATAAAAATGGTGAGGAAAGCCCTGCCTTCAATGAGCTCACGTTACAGTTTTACAAACCAACATATACACACACTATAATATATAAAATAACTAATAAAAACCTGCTGTCTAGCACAAGGAACTCTACTCAGTACTCTGTAACAGCTTATATGGGAAAAGAATATAAAGAAAAAAAGAGAGTGGATATATATATATATGTATAACTGATTCTCTTTGCTGGATACCTGGAACTAACACTACATTGTAAATCAACTATACTCCAATAAAAATTTAAAAAATAAAATCTGAGTGCACTAATAAAAAGAAATAAGACAGAATGGTTTATGTGCTATATTATAAACATTTGGGAAAAACAGTGGTGGAAATATGAGTGGATGTGTGGCAGAGACCACTATGTGCTCATCAAATCTATTTCCTCCTCCTCCTAGGCAGGTAGAAAGAATATTCCTTCCTGGCTCCTTCACAGTTACGAGTAGCCAAATGGAATGTGAACAAAAGTGATGAGAGCTCCTTTCAGGCCTGGCCCACAAAGACCTTCCTAGGCGATTCACATAGTGTCTCCACCCTTTCATAGCAAACTCAGAAGAAAGGTGTTGAAGGTGGCAGAGCCACATGATGGAAGAAATCCAGGTCCCTAAATCACTTTGGAGGAGAACTCTATCCACCAACATTTTAGAATTGTGGAATTTAGTGAATGAGACATCATTTTCTATTGTTGAACCCTTGACGTTTTGAGGCTACATCAACAATAGAAGCTAATTTTACCTTAACTGATACAGAACGATTACTTCTGATATAAAAGTAAGGAAAGGTCTTATAAAGGACGTGTATTTGAGCTAGGTCTTAAAGAATGAGTAGAAATTCTTTCAGAATGGGAGAAAAAGGCTATTTCAGGTTAAAGGAATAGTATGTGCAAAGACAGAAGGAATGACAGGACCTCTCAGGCAAACCAGATAAAGCTTGTGTTGTTACAGCAGTCTGTTGAGAAGGAACGGTAAGAAATAAATCTTTGCCAAATTATGGCCACACTGTAAAAACTCTCATAAAGCTTGCTAAGGAAATTAGACTTGAGAGCCATGGAAGGTGCAATAATAAAAATACACAATTTTTATTGAAAAAGTATATTGTTGAAGTCACCAGAAATGATTAAACTCTGCATTTAAATTTTCTTATATGCGAAAAAGCATGTATGCAGAAGAAAATTATTTTCCCCATGCATAAAACAAAGATCATGACTGAAAGTCTGTAATAGAATAACTTGTTCAAACCTACTTATGACTCCATTCAGAAAAATCCAATTACACAGATGATTCTCAACTTTAAAACTTTTCTTATAAGATGTTATTCCTTTTCATACATTTACTTCACTAGTTAGAATTATGTTAGCCTTGTCAGAGCTTATAGAGGCAAACAGTGTAAACTCTGTCCTAATTCAATGTCTTTATAAAGCATTGTGAGTTTGCTTCTTTCGAACATTAGCTTGATGTGCACACTCAGTGTAATTATTGCCTGTTTTTAAGTAATGATTTCCACCTGATGGTCTTTCGGAATTGGTATGGCAACATTCGACTGGAGTTTCAGCACTTCTGGTCCACCAAATTCAAAAACTCTAATAGCTCTCATCAACTTCTGTCCAGTCGCCATGGTGACCTAGATACTAAGGAAAAAAATTAACATATTGTCATATTGTATCTAGGCTATCACTATGTTTTTTCCCCTGGAGGGAGAAGATCAAACAATTTTTCAAACAACAGTTTAAATCATGAGCTTACCACTGATCTCATTTCATGTTTGAGGACCTTTCATCTTACAAATCCTTCAGCTACAAAGCAAAGTACTTCATATTACTTCCTGTAGGGATTCAGTGCCTTCAACAAGGGAATCAAACATACAAACAAAAACATCTGGATAGGTGAAGCATGATACAATATCTTAGGTTTCCTTTGGTGTAAGCTTGGGCTGCAACATCTTGGAATTCTAGGAGCTAATTTAAGTTTTCTTAATATTAGATAAATAGATCTTCTTTTGTTAGATTATGTAATATTTCAAATATAGAAAGAAATATAAAGAATATAATAAACATTTAACTGCCACCCAGGTTTAACAAATCTTAACATTGTAAAAACCTAAAACATGTACATGTAACCAAAGTCTCCAGTACCCATCCCCAATCCCATTTCTGTCCCACAGTTTTAAGAGATGACTATTCCCATAAACTCAGTGCTCATCCTTCTCAGGCATGATGTAATACCACTGCCACATGTATTTGCATTGGTAAACAATATGTGCTATTGTTATTGTTTTGCATGTTTTCAAACTTTATTTAGATTGGATCATATTGTACTGAATTCTGAAACTTGCTTTTTCTTCTCAGCATTAAGTTTTTGAGATTTATCAATGTTGAAACACTTAGTTTTATGAAGCTCATTCATCTTAACAAAGAAGAACAAACATTAAAAACTAAAAACACTGCTTTGTATGTAATCTTTTTTAATCATGAGGGTAATTTATAGTTAACCTTTCTCCGCTACCACTGTTAATATTGAAATGAAAACTCAAGAGTTAAAATAAGTTTAGAAAAGGTAAAGAATATTTATATAGAGAATTGGATAACTTTGAAAATCTTATACCTATAGAGATGCAATGAAAGGGCTTTGACTGATCTCCATAATTTTATTTGTGAGCTATGACAATTTCTTGAAATTAACCATATCAAATATCGTTAGACTCTGCCACCACCGGGAACATCTTTGCTAACTTCTGGAATAATCATATTCACCAACCATGAGCCACTGAAACATCAAAAAGAGTTGCAGAAACTAGGGCTTGAGATGAAAGATCTTTACTGTACTGCAGTTCAACACAGGACTCCTCAGAACGGAGCCCATGCTAACTATAAAGTAGCCTTCCACGTGTGAAGGGAATCAAAGCACTTTGATGGTATTAATGGGAAGTTCTTGATATAATTAATCAAAAGTTGTGTCATTTAAAAACCCTTTATTTAAAATGATTTAATATAGTACCTAGCACAGAGGAGAAACTAAACTCTCCATTGCTAAAAGGCTGTTTAGCAATGACATATCCTGAAGGGCAGTCCTCTTATAAAAAAAAAAGGGGGGCAGAAGCAGGCAGAAGCCTCACTGCACTGTAGAGCACCAAGCAGTCCTAGGGTGAGAAGTCCTGTGCAGGGAGCTAGGACCAGGAAAAGGCAGCTCACGCCATACCTACCCAGCAGTCTCACTACCGCATTTCTATTTGGGTCTTCGCTCAAGCTGAGTATTTCTTAGAGAAGAAAGTGAAATATATACATAAAGAAAATAAAACAGAAAAAGAAAAGGTCGCACAGATCAGACTTTTCCACTCTGAAAATAAGAAGATTTTTTTTTTGTTTTTTCCTTTTTGTCTTCAGCATGGTGTTATGGAAAGAGTGTGGGCTGTGGAATCTGACGGTTCTCAATATGAATCCCAGATCTATCATGTACTAGCTGTGTGGTCTTGGGCAAGGCAGTCACTTTTTTTGAGCTTCTTCATCTGAAAACTTGAGTTCCACTCAGGGTTACTATGCAAGAGACGGCAAGTATCAAGCACAGAACCTGACAAATGTTTACTCCTATACATAGTGATATCACAGTTCCTTTCCCATCTATTTTCTCCTTTCCAATTTCTTATTCGTTAAAATATCTTTGGTTCTATAATTCTATAGTCATCTTTGATTTAATGTGACAATATTTACAGCACTTTTTTGTAAAATCAAGTCCTTAGCCTCAAAGAGTTCACAGTCCAGAGGATCATTTAAACAAAACACTAATACCAAACACTGGTTGTTATTCATTCAACATGTATTTTTTGTACATTAACTGTAAGCAAGGCACTGTACCAAACTCAGAGAGCACAGAGGGCAAAGAGAACAAGCCCCCCCACTCCCCAGCTCCTGCCCACTCCGCCCTCATCTCCCCCAATGCACACACATACCACGTTAAGAGGAGTAGCTCTTTTTCCACTTTCAATATCTACCTACTTCCTACCTATTTATTTCTTTCAAGCTCTCGCATCTATCTTTTCATCAACAGACATCACTGGTACCCTCAAAAAGCTGTAGCAATAATAAAAGCAAAATTACCCTGAAATAGGATCTGTCAAAAATATCTAGCACATACATTTTTTCCCCTCACTTTTGGACATTTGCTAAGTTGGAAGAAAAGAACAAAGGAAGGAGGAGATTCATCCTTAATTCTGGATTTAGAAGACCCCCCTTCTTTGCCCAGTACTACACCTTATCCTATGGAGCTCGTAAGGAAACAGGGCATGACCTTGACAGCTCTGACTTCTACTTTGTTTCTGGAGATCTTACTTCCCACTGAACCTTTGCCACCATGATTGATCAGGCTCCAATCTGCACTCATTGCCTTTGAACCCCCTCAACTACCCACAGGATCCTCATCTGCTTCATAATATAGGTACTATGCTAAAGAAATAATAAAATAACACAACACACTAATAGTAATTACAATTCTTAAACCCTTGCGATACCTGATTTCTTCTAAAAAGCACATCTTTCACACCCATTGATATAATTTTCACAATAGGTAGAAAAGCAACAGTTATTAAAACCACCATTTAATTGTATGCAGAAGTGGAAATAAAATCACCATCCATGTTATGGATGAGAAAACATTCAAGGGGTTAAGAGGCTCACCAGGGTCACACGGAAGCACAGCTGGAACCCAACACCTTAAATATTGTTAGGTGTTTTTTTCCCCTTACTGTAAAATCCTTTTCATCTCACCCTTTGAAATGCTGGCATATAGGACCTTTAATTTCTTAGAGATTGCAGGTAGCATTACATATTTTATGATTAAGGTATCTGCTCTGAGTCTGAAAATTTTCAAATGCCCGTAAGTTAAGGGCTCCACTAGAGATACACTGGATGTGATTCTATTAGGAAAACTAATAATTTCCCTATCTGTAAAATGGGGCCAACACTCCCCAGCATAGGGTCCTTGTGAAGATGAACTGCAACAGCACATGGTGAGTGCTTCAGAGCACGCTTGACATGCTGTAAGCTCTATTATTCAAGTAAATCATTTGCAGTCAGCAGCAGGCTTGTCACACTGCTTGTGTATTTTAATTAAGCCCATACTTCAAATAGGTTTTTCTATTTATCAAATATAATCTTTAAAAAACTAGAGCACCTTGGTTTAATGTTGGTTTTACTTTTTACCTCTGAAAGGTTGCCAACCATACTTTGCAAATGGAGGAAATACAGAATTTAAAATTCTTCCTCAAATAGTGATATTTTCCAAGCTACACTTGAATCCATTTGGTTTAAATGAAAATTAAAGAGATAGGGAAAATGTGGGAAATATATTTTCACACAAAATGAACAGATCAATTCACAAAGCCAAAGCAAAGGCATATCATAAAAGCAAACAGAAAATTTTAAAATAATTCTTAAGTAAGAATTTCTAGCAAGAAAAAAAAACTTGGAAAGAGAATAAAACACTACAAAATGTGCTGCTTTTGATCAAGAATGACTCATGTCAGCATATTATTTATTATTCTTAACCCAGAAAAAATTTTAACAATTAAAAGTAGCCACAGAAAAGTCTCTTCCTGGCCATGTGACCTTGTCGGGTTACTTCACTGGCCTGGATCTCAGTACCCACTTCTGATAAGAAGGGGTGGAGGAGGAGTTGAATAGATAATTATTCTAAACCCCGCCAGGTATTCTGAGGAAAAGACTGGATGGAGCAGAGCTCGGTGGGATTTACTACTGCTGACCAGACACTCAAGGAGCATCCCAGTGGTTTCAGTGGGAATCACACCGCCATTTCAACTAGTTGCGGACCAACAGTCCAAACCTTAGCCTTTCAGTGGTTCAATCATTAACACACCTTTCTTGGTCACTGATATAAGTTTCCTCTAGGAACTGCGTAAATATCCCACGATGTGTTCACAGCGTGTTTTGTTAATTTTCTTTCTTTTGAAAATTCTTCTAGGTGGGAGCCATGGCGGGGGGCGGAGGATGAAAAAAATCTACACATTTCTCTCCAAAAGTAAGACGGCAACTCTGATGGCAAAGCAGGAGGAAAGGCCGGACAGAAAGAGCCCTGGGAAACAGGAGCCTGAAAGGAGAAATTGGCTCCTCCGGCTGCCTGTGGCGGGGGGTCACAGCAAACGCGCGCGGCCGCAGGAATCCAGATCCCAGACCGGGCCGAGGGGAAATCTAGAGGGAGGATAGGCAGGGGGAGCGGGATGGGGGGAGTACCAACGGGCGCCCCGCTGTGGCACCCGAAACGCTCACGCTGCCAGAAAGCAAAGCCGGGCTCTCAGGACCAGCAAGTAAAACTGCCCTGGTGATTTACGGATGACCAACTTGCAGCCCCTGGAGGGGAATAACTTCGGCCACGAACACCTTATTCACTGGTTCTAGGGGAGGACGGAACGCAGGACAGGAGCGCAGCCAAAATCCGGCTCGGTTCCTTTGGGACGAGCGCGGGGGAGTTCCGCAGCCTGAACTAAGGGGGCTTTTTAAACCACTTACCCGGTTCTAGAGTGGGAAATCAAAATCTGCGAGGGATCCCTCAGGTTCTACGGAAAAAAGACACGGGCCGCGTCATCCGCGGCGCTTTCAGGCTCCGCCTAGCCCCGCCCTCAGGGGCGGGCCCGAGGAAGGAGTTTGGACCTTTCCGGCCACCACTGGCTTCAATATGGCTACCCCCAGGGAAAGGCGGGGTTAATGTGAAAGTACAGACCCTGACTCCCTCATCGCATGGATCGTAGCGCAGAGTTCAGAAGATGGAAGGCGCAGTGTCTGAGCAAAGCGGACCTCAGCCGGAAAGGCAGTGTGGACGAGGATGTGGTAGAGCTTGTGCAGCTCCTAAATGGGCGAGAACAGTTTTTCACCACCAGTTCCTGCGCTGGCCGCATCATCCTTCTAGACCGGGTGAGCAGGACCCTTTGTGTCCTTCCAGCGCCTGCCCTATAGTGTGCAACACCAGGAGCCTTGTGCTCACCCAATGTAACACCCTGTCTGTGTTTATTCTTCTGACCGGTGGTCTCGGTTTCTTTATCAAGGAAACTGAGAGGGTGACTTAAACCAATGCTTCTAAAATTTTAATGTGTCTGTGAATCACTTGGAGATATTTTTAAATAGATTCTGATTCTGTAGGTCTAGAGTAGGGTCTGATCTGTATTTCTAACAAGCCCCCAAGTGATGCTGAAACTACTGGCCTGGGAATGATCTTGAGTTGCAAGGGTTAGAGAATTTTATTTTTTTAATACTAAGGAATTTTAAGGACTTCCCAGCCTGGCGAGGCGGCTGTCTTCTCGTTAACCGCTCTACCAAATCGTTGTTAACCACTTGATTGAAGATCGCTATGGTTAAGAAGTTCACTGCCTCCTAGTGGCTCACTCCGTTATTACAACTCTGGTAATTTTTACATTACCTGAAAAAGTACATTAGTATGTAGTCTGTGATAGTGGTCAGTCCCTCAGGCTTTGGAGTGATACTGCTTAGATTCTAGATCAGTTTTGGGTATTATTGGCTATGTGACTTTAGGGAAGTTATCTAAACTTAGCCCCTTCTTGTCCCATGAACTAAGGATAATAGAGTATCCACTTCATAGGGATTCTATGTAGAGGAAATGGGATAATTTATTTGAAACCTTTAGCACCGTGCCTGGCATATTAAGTGCACTGTAAAAGTTAGCTGTGTGTTCACTTTAACATTAGGACTGAATTCAGAGCATGAAAGACAGCACACTCATAAATTCACTCTTTAGCTCCTCACTGACAGACCATTTGCCGGTCTCCCAGGTGAGCAGGGCCTGCTCATTCTTATATTGCTTCCATTGCCCCCTGAGCACTGGCACTCTTGCTTGTCTTGAGCTCTCTCTCTTTCTCCATTTCTCCTGCCCTGTCTTACCTGGATTTCTGCAGTGGTTTCCTAACAGGTCACTGAACTCTACATGTTCACTGAACTCTACCAGTCTTTCTACCCCAAACCATTTTACATACAGTTAATAGATTCCCCTTTCTGAAGCACAGCCCTGTGCATGTCACTCATCTATGCTGAAATACTCTAGTATACCTTTCAGCTCTATTTTCCACCTAAAATGTCTTCCCCCATTTCTGCATATCTGAGACGTACCTCCCCAGACTCCCCTTTTCTACCTGAATACAAACAGACACATCCATTTGGAAGCCATGACTATTTCTTCTGAACTGCCTTAGGACTTTTTCAGAACCTCTTTTCATTTTATGTATTATCTTATACCTTGTGTTTATTTTCACTTTGCCTTATTTCTGGAAGAATTTGGATCAACTTACAAATAGGCAATAGAAAAAAAAAGTGAGAAAATCTGCATAAAGGGAGTATAGATAAGATGAAGCAGAGATGGCATTAGTTCTCAAAATATACCACTAGACTCTGTAAATTTGCTAGAGGTGGGCCACACATTTGGCTGTAAGATTTAGAGCAGCCAGCATAAGATCAAAAACATAAGTCACTGAGGTCATTCAGTGAAAACAAATCAGTTATTTAGGACAAGCACAGCTCTTCTCCTTTCCAAAGCCAGACAGCAAAGTCCCCTGTGTACCCACTGTATAAAAGTTACGTTGTAGAAAAAAGAAAGAGAAAATGCATAACTTTAAGAAAAAAAAAGAAGTTACCTTGTAGAAGTATAGTGATTTAAAAGTGCATGTGTTTCCTGCATCCTCTTTCCAGTGTCCTTGAGGGTAGGATCTGTTTATATCTAAAGTACCTCATAGAACTTAGCAAATAAACATTTTTCTAGTTAATAAGTAAAAAGTTACGTTAAAATATTTGCCCTCTTGAAATTTTGATCTTTCAATCCTAGCTCTGCCCTTTGGGACTACACATAAGGTCTAATCCAGAGGTCACAAATTTATGCCTATAGCGACTAGGAACATAGGAAGGTATGAACAGATCACGTGTCAGTAAAAAGTGGTCCTGTGTGGGACTGAAACAGTACTTTCTTACAAAAGGAATTCAAAAAAAATTTTTTTTTAATATTGTGCTAATCATATAAAACAGCTAGAGTACAATTTAGGGGCTATTCGTGTACAGTCCCTTGTGATAATCCCTTTGCTTCTGACAAAATCATGACCGTATTTCAGAAAATATTTATTAAGTTCTTTTACCTTAACAAACAAATTACTTTCTTTCCATCTCAAATAATTTGGTTTCATTTTTGTTAACATTTATGTTAACTTTACCCAAAAGCCTGTTGAATTGTTCTCAGTAATACTTAAAATGACGTGGGATTATTAATTTAAGAAAGCCTAAAATATGCTATACATTGTACTTATTATTTAGTAAATATTATATGATAAATTAAATTATGTTATTTTTTCACTTTAGGGTATAAATGGTTCTGAGGTTCAGAAACAAAACTGTTGCTGGCTACTGGTTACACATAAACCCTGTGTGAAAGATGATGTGGTAAGTTTTTATATATAAATTTAGAAATAAACTTTAATTCACAGTCACTTTAAATACATATGAAAAGAATAGAAAATTCAAGGTGGTTTATGTATAGAATCATAATGACTAGATTATAAAGCCTAAAGAGAATTCATTACAATGGCTTTTTTTTTAAGTTGTGGGAGGTTATTATCTGCGCTGGATTATTTAGTTTCCTAAATTAAAATGTTTAGATGAGTTCATATAAGTTTGCATTAGTCAGGCATTTTACATTACTGGCTCAGGTGCTTAAATGTTGTCTTCAAAGCTCACTCAGTCTCCATCTCCTTTGGGTACTGGTTCTCTCTGTATATTTGCCCTTCTCCTCTTCTGTGGCGGATAATCTTTGTGGCAGGAAAGATAGCTGCCAGCAACCCCAGCAGAAAAAGATTTACTTTTTAAGATCCATGTATCATTTCCAAAGGACACTGAGTCATCCTTCCTGGTTAGGTGTTCTCCCTGCTGAGATCAGCTATTTTTGCCAGTAGAATGGAATGCTATCCTTGATCACACCTAGGCACTTGGCGTCTCTGATTTTATGATAGTGGGAGTGATGAGTGACAGGGTCACGCTTGACAGTGCCACCAGAATCAAATGATGTGAAGGAGGGAAGATGGTGCAAGGAGACTAGGCAGACAGAAGTAACAACTGCCTTATATAGCTTCTAGCTGAGACATAATAGTATATGTGTCTCAAACCTCGATCTAACAGCAAAACATTTAGACAGACCTTCTAGTACCTTCTATACCTACTAGTCTTTATGTACCATATTCCTTAATGAAAAATCTGCTATGGAATTAAATAGAGTAGTAGTTGACTTTTTTGAGGTATGGTTGGAAAGAATGACACAGAAGGTTTATGGGAGAATTAGAAATCAGGTATCTTAAAAGAATAAGTGGATCAATAAGTTTTGGAGAAAGAGGGCCAAGAAAACAGAGGGAAAAGTTACTGTGGAAGGATGCAGAATGAGTCTGAAAGTTCCTTGGAAGAATTGAAGTTACGTAGGATAAAGGTTCACCAAAGAACAGGATCATGTACTTGTGTCTGATCCTAACATTTTCCGTTTATTTAGATTGTAGCCCTAAAGAAAGCGAATGGCGATGCCATTTTGAAATTTGAACCACTTGTTCTTCATGTGCAGTGTCGACAGTTGCAGGATGCACAGATTCTGGTAAAATTTTGTGATTATACTTGAATTTATAGGTATGTGAGTAGATTTAATTTTAAACTTTAAATTTTCTAACAAAATTAATGCAATGCTAGTTTAATCAACTAGTGTTTTATTTAATTATAGATTTGGGGTTATAAATGTTTCTGCAGTTTATAGGGCTAAAGTGTTTATTTGATTAGCCAGATGGTCCAAATTTAACAAATTTATTTTCTTACAGCATTCAGTGGCAATAGATTCTGGTTTCAGGAACTCCGGCATAACAGTGGGAAAGAGAGGAAAGACTATGTTGGTACGACACCTTTTGGCAAAAAGCAATTTTTTGATCATGAAGTAATCCAGATTATTGAATAACCTTCTACTCAAATCTTCTTGTCATTCCCTTGCTCAGAAACCTTCAGTGACTGACTTTTCTGTACAGGGCGAAGTCTAGAGTTGTTAGATTTACATTTGAGGTCTTATTTTACAGTATTCCCCTCCACTTACTTTTAACTTGATTCTCTCCGTCCTCCTCACCCTAAATAGTCAAGGCCCAGTTTAATCAGCACCATGATGTAGTGGAAAGAATCACAGACAGGGCGTCTAAAGTCTTCTGCCTGGATCCATCAGGGACTGAATTGTCTCAGCTATATCAGGGATCTATCGAACTACTGCCCTAGGGCCACATTCATCCCCCAGGCGGGCAGTTCCAGTACACCCATTTGATTAATTACTGTCTAAGGTTGCTTTTGTGCTATGATGGCAAAATTGAGTAGTTGTGACAGATATTATATGGCCTGCAAAGTTGAAAATATTTATTATCTATCCTTTCACAGAAAAGGTTTGCCGACCCCTGGACTAGAAGATCTTTAAGGCTCCTTCTAAGTCCCACAGCCTCTCTGAGTCCTTTCCTGGCCAAGCCAACCCCTAGTGATTTTGCCCTATTCTCTCTGATCACACGTGGTAGCTACTGTTTGTGTTTACTGTTTGGCATGGTGTACATGGTTTGCTTTTGAACTACTTCAGATCGGCTTCCATTCTAGCTCCCTAGACTTTACTTTTTTCTATTTTTAACAGACAGCCTATTTTCCAAAATGAGGTGGCTTAAGAAGAAGACATCTGTAAAGCATGACTAAATAGAAAATGAAAGCTTATAGTACTGATTTGCATCCCCATCTCAGTCCCCACTGCATGTGGTGGCCCAGGCAAGAACAGAGCCACTCTTTCACCTTCTCTCCTTTATCTTCCATATTCAATTAGCGACAAGTCCTGTCCCATCTACCTCTGATTCCTCACTCCTGACTCCACCTCTCCAAGCCCTCTGCCACTGTGCCTGCTTGAGCTGTCATCGTCCCTCACCTCTATCTTTATAGTGCTCTCCTGACTGGTCTTCCTCCTACCCATCTTCTCCTTCAGTCCCTCTAGCCAACACTGTCAGAATCCCCCTTTTAAAGAAGTCAAGGTCTCCTGGTGTTTTCTCAGGCCTTATTTATGTTCATGTTCTGCCAGCATACTTCCACCCCAGCCAGACAGAATACTATTTGTTATTTCCCGAATGTATTATGCTTTTGATGTTCCCATGACTATAGAAAAGTTAATCCTCTGGCTGGAATGCTCCCCTTCTCCCATTTTTACATCTGGTGAAATTACACTTACCCTTTAAAATTCCAATTCAGATGCCACATTTCCCGTAAAACCACGACCTGTCTCAGTTAGTTGCTCCTCTTCTACATTTCCTTAGCATTTTGTGTGCACATGTACGTGCATGCATGCACATGTACATGTATGTGTTTCTTCTGTCGTAGCACCATGATGTATTGTGATGCTCTGTTCACTTGTTTGTTTCCAGTTCAGAAGTGTTAGCTCTTTTAAGGGCAGGGACCATGTTATATTCATCCTGTACCTTCATACCTTACATGGGGCTTAGAATACTGCAGATGCTTAGTAAAGGCTTGTTGAATGAATTTTTATGCCTCATAATAGTTTTTGTTGTTTCTTAACCTATATCCAGTGTTTGGATTTACTTGGAATATGTTGACTGTTTCATCGGCAACCCTAAAGCATTGAGAAAGCAGCCACTTTGTGAGGTAGAAAAGGCATGGTTTATCTTGTAACAACCCTGCTCAAGCAGTGCTAAGAGGCCCTTTAGCATCCAGTCCATTTTGATTTTCCCTTGAAGCTTCTGTTGAGGTTTCATTTATTTCTTTTCTTTAAATAGTGTATTAAAGCTTCCTTAGCTTTAGTGACAGTGATACTGTTAAGTTCATTGGATTCTTTGATAATATATGCTTCTCTGAAAGACAATGTATAGAATGACTTGCTTTACAAATGATTTTATGCGATGGGAAAATCTATTTGAATCTCCTTTGTTTCAACTGTATTTAACTAAATTATATCAAAGCACAAACTTAAATGTTGTAATGGAGCTAAACTATATATAAACACAGCCCTGACTGGGACTTTTCTTTAGTTACCTTGAGTTTCTCCAGTACATAAGTCATCATATCTAAATTGCTCCTTGCAGGCTGTCCGGAGCACACATGGCTTAGAAGTTCCATTAACCCATAAAGGAAAACTGATGGTGACAGAGGAATATATCAACTTCCTGATAAAGATAGCAAATCAAAAAATGGAGGAAAACAAGAAGAGAATTGAAAGGTACAGTCTTACATGCCTAGGGCTTCTTTGAAACTATTAATATACACCATCTTCAGTTTATACTCCCAACTGCTTTTATATTTGTAGCCTTATCACGAATAATTAAGATGATGCAAGTAATTGATGAGAGTAGGCCAGACTGCAGTGGGTACTAAATGGAGCATAAAGGGGAGGAAGCTCCATGGAGGCTAGTGGGACACGTGACTGCCAGCAACAGGCATAAAGGAGAAACAGTCACTCAGGTAAGTGAGCCCAGCAGCCCCAGGGACCATAACTGATCCAGTTGAAGGCAGCCAGGGAGGAGGTACACTCTGCCTCCTGGTTGTAACCTACTGAAGACTACCTAGAATCTCCTTTTGAGGAGAACAGCCTGGTTAATTTTAGTCTGATAAATATTTTATACCTCTGGCTAGCTCAGAACCCCACTCCTGTCATGCATTAGATTTGAATTGGTATAATTGTACCAGTCAGAAGGATTATGGCTATCCAGTCACTTCTTTATATTTCTCTTGTTCTTAAACTTCACCTCCTGGTAGATTAATTTTACATGACTTTCTTTTTCAGCTTTTTCCTAAGAATAGAATCTTTGATGTAAAGAAATAACTATTATGCTGCCTTTTATATATGAAGATAAATGCCATTGACCTACCATCAGTAAGATGTAAATTTCTGAGTTATTTAAGGACTGATGGTCATCTTGTTGTCATTTATAATTTTCTTTTTGCTTTTTCCCCCACCCCTTTGGTCACCTCACAACTAGCCAATCACTGCCTAAGTAACTCCTGAGTCATTCTTCTCTCCCCACCCTTCCTGCCATGTTCTTTATTCAGGACCATTGCAGTAACCTTATTAGCTGGTCTCATAGTAGAATGCTTCCAGTATGTCTTTCTGCTAAGCCATTCTCCGTATCACCATCAGAATCCTGTCTGGAATGAAAAGGAATACTATTGCTTAATTTGCCTGCTTAAAATTCTTTAATACCTAGAACTTTTTATGAAGCAGCTAAGACCAGAAGTGCCAGTGGCAGCAGTGTGGCATGGTGGAAAGGGGTAGAAATGGGCTCCAGAGGCAGAACTGAGTTCAAATCCTACTTCCCCCACAACTTACTCAACTCTCTTGGCTTCATTTTTCTTGTACCTACTTATCATAAAGAACAATTTTAGTATACACTAGACGGCATATGTATAATGACAGGCCCTGTCCGTGTTATGTCATGGATTCTTAGGATAGGATAGCCTTTCTCCTTGTTCACCGACTCATACAGAGAATAAACCTATAATCACATCAGTACCACCATCCAGGCTTTCTTAACCAGGGCTCCTTATTTGAACCACAGAATTAACAAAATTATTCGAGTGACTATTTCTCAGTTCTCCCAACAGTGGTATATAACTTGTACTAGTCTAGACACATTGGAGAGAAGTAATTCATGACATACAGTGGATGTCCTCAGGCATTAGGACTGAATTTTTTAGCGGAAGCCTGGCTGAAAAAAGCCGAGAGGTTACCTGGACACAAGGTTCTTTGAGCAAACATTCTAAATATAGTGATGATTTCAAGTAAGCAACTGAAGGTACCCAGCCACTCCACCAGACTACAGAGTTTGAACTGTATGTAGGTACTTACTGGTAGCATTCCAAAAGTTGACTACGGTTGTTAGATAGTATTCTAGAGAGACTGTTTGCGAAAATGTATGAGGTAGCAAATCAGTTTCTCTGTTTCCTTACTTGAATTTCAATAAGATTATAAATATAGCCCAAGATCAACTAACTATACACCTGGTGAAGTTAACTGAGTCACGTTCACCAACTATAAAATCAAATTATGCTTTAAATCCATTGACTCGAAAATATGTTTCGAGATTATGGTGTGCATGCTGCTATCTAGAGAGTCATGCTCATCATATAAAATCAGTGAAAAATTAAAGAAGGGTAAAAAGTTTCTTAAGATACTGATTAGAAGATTACATGTGAATTCAGAAAGGGTGAACAAATTAGGGAGCTCCTTTGGGAACAGCTGTATATTCAACCAAATGCAGAGAAAGAGTTACTCTTCTGCTGTGGAAAAGAGAAAAAATAAACACTGGAGGTGATGAGTTCTGCAATCAGACGTTGAGTACTAAAATTGGTTTCTCACAGGACCAAAGTTTCATAATTCAAACAACTATAATAAGAGAATTTTTAAAAGTTAAAATCCTAATGTGTAACATTCCAGCAATAAGAAATATTCTTGAGATACGAAAATCAAAAGGTAAAATAATTTTAATAGAAAAAAAAGCCTCTTTTGTAAAAAAACAATTCCTAAGCCCACTTCTTAGTGGGAAGAGTAAGAAAATTTCATACATAATGATTTCCAGGTAAAAAAATATGAAGTTTGGAGATCTATTTACCCATTACGAGTGGAGGGCTATCTTTGTAGCTGTTAATAAGAGATCAGGACTGACTTGGGTTGGATGGAATTAGCCATGTTCTTCTTCTCACCAACTGTAATAAGACAATAAATGTTAAATAAAATGTAGAATAAACAGAAATAGAGTTATAGATGTAGAAAACAATCTTATGGTTACCAGGGCAGAAGGGGGTGGTGGGAGGGATAAATTGGGAGGTAAGGACTGACATATACACACTACTATATATAAACTAGGTAACTAATAAGAATCTACTGCATAGCACAGGGAACCCTACTTAATACTATGTAATGACCTATATGAGAGAAGAATCTAAAAAAAGTGGATATATGTGTATGTATAACTCATTCACTTCACTGTACACGTGAAACTAACACTACATTGTAAGTCAACTATACTCCAATTTAAAAAAACATGGCATCTTAAAAAAAATTTTTTTTTAAATATAGAGTAAAAGGGCCAAATATATTGGCATATAAGATTGATAAAAATAAAGCAAATTAGACTGAAAAAGTAAATGAATATTTCCAATGGTTGTTTTTTTTGTGGTAAAATATACATAACTAAAATTTATAATTTTAACCGTTATACAGTTCATTGGCATTAGATACACTCACATTGCTATGCAACCACCACTATCACTGCTATTTATCTCCAGACCCTTTTCATTTTCCCAAATTGAAACTCCATGCCCATTAAGCAATAATTCTCCACTCCCCAAACTCCCAGCCCCTGGTAACCACTCTTCTGTTTTCTGTCTCTTATGATTTTGACTATTCCAGGTACCTCATACAAATGGAGTCATACAATATTTATCCTTTTGTGTTTGGCTTATTTCACTTAGCATAATGCTGTCAAGGTTTATCCATGTTGTAGTGTGATCAGAAGTTTACCTTTTTTTTTTCTTTTTTGCGGGCTTGCTGTTTTCTTTTTTTTAATTTTTATTTTATATTGGACTATAGTTGATTTACAGTGTTGTGTTAGTTTTAGGTGTACAGCAAAGTGTTTCAGTTATGCATATACATATATCTATTCTTTTTCAAATTCTTTTCCCATTTAGGTTATTATAGAATATTGAGCAGAGTTCCCTGTGCTATACAGTAGGTCCTTGTTGGTTATCTGTTTTAAATATAGTAGTGTGTATATGTCAATCCCAGATTCCCAATTTATCCCTCCCCCCACCTTTCCCCTTTGGTAACTGTAAGTTTGTTTTCTAAGTCTGTGAATCTGTTTCTGTTTTGTAAATAAGTTCACTTGAATCATTTTTTTAGATTCCACACATAAGTGATATCATATGATATTTGTCTTTCTCTGTCTGACTTACTTCACTTAGTATAATAATCTCCAGGTCCATCCATGTTGCTACAAATGGCATTATTTCATTCTTTTTAATGGCTGAGTAATATTCCATTGTATATATGTACCACATTTTCTTTATCCATTCATTTGCGATGGACATTTAGGTTGCTTCCATGTGTTGGCTATTGTAAACAGTGCTGCAATGAACATTGGGGTGCATATATCCTTTCCAACCATGGTTTTCTCCAGATAGATGCCCAGGAATGGGATTGCTAGATCATATAGTAGCTCTATTTTTAGTTTTTTAAGGAACCTCCTTACTGTTTTCCACAGTGGCTGCACCACTTTACATTACCATGAATAGTGTAGGAGGGTTCCCTTTCTCCACACCCTCTCCAGCATTTATTGTCTGTAGACTTTTTGATCATGGCCATTCTCACTGGTGTGAGGTGATACCTCATTGTAGTCTTGATTTGCATTTCTCTAATAATTATTGATGTTGAGCATCTTTTCATGTGCCTCTTGGCCATCTGTATGTCTTCTTTAGAGAAATGTCTGTTTAGGTCTTCTGCCCATTTTTTGGTTGGGTTGTTTTATTGATATTGAGCCACATGAGCTGTTTGTAAATTTTGGAGATTAATCCCTTGTTGGTCGCATTGTTTGCAAATATTTTCTCCCATTCGGAGGATTGTCTTTTCGTTTTGTTTATGGTTTCCTTTGCTGTGCAAAAGCTTTGGAGTTTAGTTAGGTCCCATTTGTTTACTTTTGTTTTTATTTCCATTACTCTAGGAGACAGATCAAAAAAGATATTGCTGCGATTTATGTCAGTGTTCTGATTGTGTTTTCCTCTAAGGGTTTTATAGTGTCTGGTCTTACATTTAGGTCTTTCATCCATTTTGAGTTTATTTTTGTGTATAGTGTTAGGGAGTGATCTAATTTCATTCTTTTACACGTAGCTGTCTAGTTTTCCCAGCATCATTTATTGAAGAGACTGTCTTTTCTCCATTGTATAGTCTTGCCTCCTTTGCAGAAGTTTACTTCTTTTTAAGGCTGAATAATATTCCATTGTATTTAACATATATTGTTTATCCATTTATTCATCAATGGATGTTTGAGTTTTTTCTACCTTTTAGCTATTGTGAATAATGATGCTGTGAACATGGGTATACAAATATCTGTTTGAGTGTCTGCTTTCAGTTATTTTTGATATTTACCCAGAAGTGGAATTGCTAGATGATGTGGTAATTTTATATTTACTTTTTTGAAGAACCTCCATACTCTTTTCCACAGGAACTGCACCATTTTACATTCCCACCAACAGTATACAAGGGTTTCCTTTTCTCAACATCCTTGCCAACACTTGTTGTCTTTTGTTTTTCTGATAATTGCCGTTCTGACAGGTGTGAAGTGATATCTCATTGTGGTTTTGATTTGCATTTCCCTCATGATTAGTGACATTGAGCACTATTTCATATACCTGTCGGTAAGAATTTCTGTTACATCACTTTGCTGCTTTCCTTCCTGTTTGTGGTGCTTTTTCTTAGCTTCCTTCTGGATTTCTCTTGTTATTCTATCTGTTGGTTAAATGCTGTCGTTCTCCAGGATTCCTTTCCTGGCCCATTGCTTTAGCTACTTCCCCAGATACTGGTAGATCTTCCAAATCTCTCCTGAGTCCTAGGCCCATATGTCTAATAACTATTGAATATATCTAACCAAAATATCCCATCAGCCTTTCTTTAATATCTTTCTTATCTTAATCTCAACGTCATTTACCCATTTCCTTGGTTCAAATTCTCATTATCATTTACCAGCATTATTACAGTTTATGCCTCAGTGAAAACAGAAATGTGAACCATATTAAATTACAATTGTTTAATTGCACATATGTCTTTTTTTCCCCAGTACAACTTGGTCACATTGTGTATAGGACTGACTTTCCCCTCCCACCAACCAAACACATACCCATACATATACACACTTCAAATATCTCTCATCCTAAAACCTTATAGAGTGTCTGGCTCACAGTAGAAACCCAATAAATGTTTATTGAGTTCATCCTAAACAATAAAGGAACTTAAAAGTTAACACATTATATTGAGTTCACCAAAGGCAAAGACAGTTTCTTATTATTTTCTGAGTGTCTGACAGGAGCATAGTGGTCAATAAATACTTGCTCAATTTAGCTGACAGACTCCAACAGCAGTACTACTTTTATGGCTTCAAAGCCTGAGGGTGATTATTCTGGAAGATGTAAAATGGCTTACTCATGGGGCAAGCAGGAGTAGGCTCTTGCTACACAGTCCAGGCAAGAATTAACAGGACCCTAAGTAACAAAATGAATGGGAGAGATACTGCAGAACATAACCCGAATGTGGCAGCAGATAGAAATGGGGGGAGAAGAGAAGGAGTCAAGTCTTATTTTTTTAAATGGAACTAAAGGTAGTAAATAAATAACTCACACATTTCCCTATATACTTAAGATCAGAGAAGTAGATAATGAAGATCAGAGAAGTAAATAGTGAAAACACGTATTTTCTGATAGTTCCTCCTTGGATGTCCCCTCCCTTCAATTTTTCCTCTCATAATTCCTCTCCCTTTACTAGCCAGCTTCCACTCATCCTTGCAATTCAGCCCAGGCATTGTTTTTTTTTTCCAAGGAATATTTCATGATCTTTCATGGAACGTTGAGTGTATCTTTATGGCTCTGCAGCCCCCATTAAACCCTGAGCTCCCTGAGGGCACAGACCACATTTCTTACCTGTTTCTAGCACTGGCACAGGCCCTGTCACATACATGTTTTTAATTTATTTATTTATTTATTTATTTATTTATTTTTTTATTTGCGGTACGCAGGCCTCTCACTGTTGTGGCCTCTCCCGTTGCGGAGCACAGGCTCTGGACGCGCAGGCTCAGCAGCCATGGCTCACGGGCCCAGCTGCTCCGCGGCATGTGGGATCTTCCCGGACCAGGGCATGAACCCATGTCCCCTGCATCGGCAGGTGGACTATCAACCACTGTGCCACCAGGGAAGCCCACATACATGTTTTTTAATAAAAAATTCTAGAGCTTAAAATCAGTTAAAAATCCAAATACATGATATATGAGAATAGCCTTCTTTTGTTATTTGTTAATAATGGAAGCCTTAAAAGGGTATGAAATTGTGCCTAGATTTCATTAATTTTATGTTCCTATTTCGGAAGTCAACGAAATACCAGCTTTTTATTGCACATGGTCCTCTAACAGATCCGAGAAACAAGAATTCATTTTCCCAGAACTGTTCTGAAAAGTTCTCTCATGAAGCGAAGTATATACAGGTTGCCCTATGTCATGATAATCTTGACTGTGGAAGTAGAAAAACTGAAGACAATTTGATTTTCTTTTGAGGGGGGAAAAAAACAGTTACCTGAGCATATATTTCTTTTTATACTCCAAACTCTTTTTGTTGCCTTTGAGAGCTGAGAAAATTACACTTTGAGAATTGGGCTTTAGAATGCTGTATAAAGGGTCATATCATGAGAAGAGAACATGTAATTGGAAAACAAATTTCTGACTTATTGAGTAAGATAGTTTCCCAAAGGACATTTTAAAAGTTCCCTTAACCAAGGAAAACAAAAAAGTAGTTGAAGTTTTATTCTTGGCTTTCAACATGGAAAGGTCTTTGTTCCGTTTTACCAGTTGTTTTTTTGGTACCCCAAGGATATAGCTTTGAATTCTTAGGTTGTTTGATAGAAGATTAAAGTAAGGCACCTGTTCCTCTTTAATTACCTTTTTAATGTAATTGACAAGGTATTTTACACAGCTGTTAATTCTCTGTGATCATAAAAGAGGAATTTAGTCTTATCTTTAATTTTCTAGGAATGCAGTAGAATCCAGAGAAAAGACTTGGTTACCTAAGTTTAAAGAGCAGGGTTGGGTAGAGAGTGATAGAAGATAAAGTTGCACATCATGAATAACCTCTTGTTATCAGATAAGGGTGATTCATACCCTTTTGTAGCATGCTTGGATTTGATTTAGATAAAATGAGTTATGCTACTGGGTCATTTTTTAAAACCATTCTAAATAGGCATTGTGGAAGATGAGAAGAAAACCAGTCATTGAAGTCACCCAGAATGATGGCAAGACCTGGAGACAAAGATAAAGCCAAGTGTAGAAGTTTCCATGAATGTAAAGGACTGAACAGAATATTGTTAGATAACCAGAGGGGCACATGAAGGAGTTTAGTCTGGCAAACTGTTGGTGAGGCAGGTGAATTCTCACCTTATCACTCAACTCTGAGGCAGGGTATGGAAATAATAAGCAGTCTTCACTTAAGAGGAATGCAGGACAGTGGTGTCTTTGTGGGAAACCAGGTTTCAGTTAAGTAAGGATATAAGGAATGCATTAAATGAAAAGGTTGTTACCATGTTATGGGGTCTAAAAAATTAAACATCAGTTAATTTTTTCAAAGCCTTTTGCTATAACTCTTAAAATACTGTTTTCCCTTTTACTGTACCTCCCTCTTTGAGATTGATTTATTCATTTTAGAAATATCAATTAGCCCTTATTATCTGCCAGGCATGGTGCTGGATATCAAGGTGTACAGTGATGAGTATATAAGTTCTTGAAATATGGATAGGATATTAGTAATCATGTTAGGTATATATTAGCATTGTGTGGAATATTTGGTAAGAGGTGATTATCTTGGGTTTTTAAGGGCAGTTTTAGAGCTTTTGCAAGCAGAACTTAGCCTGTTCATTGAATTAAAGAAAGAAGAAAATTGGCCCAAATAGCAATCTCTTCTGCAGATGTCAGAAATTTCCTGTCATAGCCTCCCATTATAATAGGATATTAAAGCATGATGAGATCCCGACAGTGGCAAAGGAGTTCTCAACTTTTAGATCATTTTATTTGGGACCTAAGATAATACATCCATATTTACCTTTTTTGTTCAGTAGTTATTTATTCACTTATTTGGCATATTTTTACCCAAGTGTGGCTGTACTGTACTCCATGCTAAGAATATAACAGAAGACAAGATAGATGGAGTCCTTGGTCTTACGGAGTTTATATTCCGTAAAAATAGTCGTTTCTGAGAACTTACTCGGTGCCAGGCACTGTGCTAGGTACTTACATATATATCCCTCTGATAGCCCTGCTAGGTACAGGATAATAGCTAGTTTTATAAATGAGGAAATCGAGACTCAGTGAGGTTGGAATTAGCCAACCTCAGCTTTCCCAGGGGACCACTCGTGTGAAGCACACACAGCATACCAAGCCATCCTGCTGCTTTCCAACATATGCTGAAAACTAACACAAAAACTCCAGCAGGAAAATGAGTAAAGGAAAAGAATAATTTACATTAAAAAATTAAAATAACTAATAAAAAATGTTCACTTTCAAACAAAGCAATGAAAATATAAATAATGAGAGACCGTAATCACCTATAAGTAAAGCGTGTTTTTTGATGTAATATTCACTGTATGAGTGAAGTGGTCTCTCAAGTTCTGCCCTTAGAAGCATATTTTTTGAATACCCATTCTGGAAAACAGGTAGTACTTATCAAGAGCCTTAAATATTTATAACCTTTAACCACGCAGTTACATTTCTAGGTATCTATCCTAAATAGCTAGAAACTCAGATCACATTATTTCCAAAATGTTTATCACATTGTTGTTTGTATTGGGAAAATTTGAAAGTAAATTAAGGCCAATCTAAGTGGCATAATGTTATACTACCATTAAAAAGTATTATTTTGTAGTTCATTTAGTGATATGGAAAGTATTTTCAATAAATATTAAATTTGAAAAAACAATGTAAAACTTTATATGTAATATCACAATTGTATAAAAGACAGTAGGTGTATGTATACATGTACAGATGTATTAATTCAGAATACACTAATAAACTGGAAAGAAAAAATATGAGAGTCATTATTTTTAGGTAGATATGTAAAGGTGATCTGTATTTGTAACTTCACATATTTTGCAATTTCTCTAAAATGAGCCTCTATTACATTTATGATTCTTTTGAAAGAATATATATTTTCTTTTTTTTTAATCTTTGTTTGATTCCTATATCTGGAATAGAAATTAAGGTAGGATAGAGGTTATCAAGAGGTGATTCCAAACCAGTTTTCAGGACTGTTCTTAAAGAACTGAAACATTTCTTTTCCTAAGTAAAAAATCATAAAAGCAAGAAGCACGTTATTTCTGTGATTTATTCTATATCTTGAGGTTAATATGAGACATCAGGTTTATGTAATTTATAAATTCTAGGTGTATTTCATTTTGTTTCAGAACACACAGATATAACAATAATACCTTATTTCTTTACAGGTTTTACAACTGCCTACAACATGCTTTGGAAAAAGAAACTATTTCTATGACCTCATATCCCAAAGAGAAAATCAAAGAGAAAAATAACTCATCATATACTCACAAGAAAAAAAGAAACCCAGAAAAAGCATGTGGCAAATGTATTACTGAAGAAAATAATAAAGAACTTGAAAATGATGATCATGATGATCCAGGAATCAGTGTTACTATCTTCCCTGAAGATTACTGAGATTTGGTTCTGAAGTGTCTGGGTAGAATAATGTTTCTAATAGATATTATAAAGCTGCTCTTTATAGGAGTATTTTAGTTAGTTGAGTGTATCAGCCTTTCAGAAAAACAAGATTTAATTTTTCTCTATATTTTAGGGAAACCCTTAGCTTTTAAAAATAGCTGTGTATAATATCAATATTTGCTCTTAAATACCATTGTTTTTAGTCACATAGTCATTGCAAAAATAAAATTATGATTTTTAATGCTTATCCTTAAGTTTCAGTTTCTACTTCTATAAAACAGAAGAACTATAATACCCTTTCAAGAGAGCCTTAACATCAGGAATATTAGAGTAAAAATCATAACAACATTTTACTTTTTTTTTTTTTTTTTTTTTTTTTGCGGTACGCGGGCCTCTCACTGTTGTGGCCTCTCCCGTTGCGGATGCGGAGCACAGGCTCCGGACGCGCAGGCTCAGCGGCCATGGCTCACGGGCCCAGCCACTCCGCGGCATGTGGGATCTTCCCGGACCGGGGCACAAACCCGTGTCCCCTGCATCGGCAGGCGGACTCTCAACCACTGCACCACCAGGGAAGCCCTACTTATTTTTAACTTTGAAATCTCCAACCTTCAAGGGGGTCACTTTGCTTCTTGTTGCCATGGAGTCCAAGGACAAGTTTTTTCCTCTCTTTAGCCATTGTGGATAAAACAACTGATACCCTTTTTGTTCAGGACAAAATATTATACTTGAACCCTCTTTCCCCATTATTTTTCACAAACCAGAGCTTGCCACTGGCACATCCTCCATGAAGCAGGCGGGTATAGTTTTTCACTACGCCTGGTCAGAAATGATAACTTATGACACAGGAATCTCAATAGAACAAATGTGCTATGAAAAATTGCAAAGAATCAGAAGCCTCGGGTTTGAGTTCTGACTGCTACAGAGAAGTTGGTGGTCCTTAAGCGAATCACTTAATTTCCAAGGGCTTCCATTTCCTCTTCCGCATAATAGTAATTCTGATCCCTCCCATATTTACACCAGAGGAGTGTTGACAGGATCAAGTTAAATAAAAATGTGAAAGCACTTAATAGACCATTTTGCATATATGTTATTATTTCCTTTGCTATTTATTTTCATTATAAATTGAAGATTTTTCACAATGTATTTCCAGAATATCAAATCATAGAAAGTATACATTTAAAGAGAAATTTCTAGTTGTCATAGAACTAATAAATTGAAAGACAAAAACACCAGAACATCAAGTAAGAAAAATTATATGAGGCAGTCAACATTGAGTTGTGATTTTGGCATTTCCTAATATTTTTATAATTTGCTTAAGTCCTCATATAAATTAGTTTTAGATTTGTATCCCAGATGCTTATCTTCTGACAGACACCATTTCATACTCTCATTTTTTAAAGTCAATTGATTTTATAGCTATCTGCTGTCCTCTAAGCAAATTTATCAGGGATAGGGTACAGGAAGCTCCAAAATTACTGTGAGATTTTTCTTTACTTCTTTTTTCTTTCTTTTTTAAACTATTATTATTTTTTAAAATTTTATTGAAGTGTAATTGATTTACAGTGTTGTGTTAATTTCTGCCATACAGCAAAGTGATTCAGTTATACATATGTATATATTCTTTGTCATATTCTTTTTCCATTATGATTTTATCACAGGATATTGAATATAGTTCCCCATGCTATACAGTAGGACCTTGTTTATCCATTCTATATATAATAGTTTGCCTCTGCTAATCCCAAACTCCCAGTCCTTCCCTCCTCTGCTCCTCTCCCCCTTGACAACCACAAGTCTGTTCTCTGTCTGTGAGTCTATTTCTGTTCCATAGAAAAGTTCATTTGTGTCATATTTTAGATTCCACATATAAGTGATATCATATGTTATTTGTCTTTCTGACTTCACTTAGTATGATAATCTCTAGGTCCATCCATGTTGCTGCAAATGGCATTATTTCATTCTTTTTATGGCTGAGTAATATTCCATCATGAATATGTACCACATCTTCTTTATCCATTCATCTGTCAATGGACATTTAGGTTGTTTCCATGTCTTGGCTACTATAAGTGCTGTTATGAACATAGGGGTGCATGTATGTTTTCGAATTATAGTTTTGTCTGGATATATGCCCAGGTTTACTCCTTTTTTCTATCATGGCTCTGAACTCTCTCTTTGGCCTTTAAAGTAAGATACTAATATTTCCCTTAGTCATTTTGAGTCCTCCATCTTCTTGCCATCCTGCAACATCTGGCCCCATTAACACTCTTAGACCCCCGAATCTGCCCTTTCATCAGCATCCTGAATGCTTTCTTCTCAATCATTTCCCTGTTTATAGTGAATCAACAGTTATTTTTCTCTCCAACACTTTAATGTTTTTCAACATTTATTGCACCTTAGAATCATCTTTAGAACCTTGAAAAAAATGCAGAAAAGACCTGAGAATCTCCAGGGACAAGCACGTGTATTTTTTCTTTTAAAGCTCTCAAGTCGTTCTCTAATTGGAAACTAAAGGGTAATAACGCTGTAGGCATTCCCAGGTTTCTGTCTTTGGCCTTCATCTTGCATTCCTGTCTGCACCCCAGCTAACTCATCCATCCCAGTAGCCTTCACCTCTGAGACAATGACTCCCGCCTCTCCTGTCCTGTTCTGTCTCCTATGCTCTGACTAACTGCTGGGCCTCTCCAGTAGAGCTGTGACTTTTCAAAAGTGTTCTCTTGTTTGACTGTTTCCTGGTTCTTTGGCTAGAGAAAGCAGACTTTTGTTGGGGCTTTTTGTTTGTTTGTTTGTTTGAGCCCATTGACATTTCCGGGTTGCTGGCTTTTCCAATGCCCAGCCTGGGATATGTGAGGTAAAAAGAAAACCCAGGGAACTCACAATTACGTTGTTCTTTAGGTCCCCAAATCTCTAGCTGGTCTACCTTTCCCTTGTCATCTCTCAGAGTCTTCTTATGTTTATTCTATACATAGTGTCCAGAGTTTTTGTTTTTATTTTTGGCTGTGCTGCGTGGCTTGCAGGATCTTAGTTCCCCAACCAGGAACTGAACCCAGGCCCCAGCAGTGAAAGTGCCAGGTCCTAACCACTGGACCGCCAGGGAATTCCCTGTCCAGAGGTTTTAGTTGCACTTAGTGAAAGGAATAGGAAAAAGTATATCTATTCCATCTTCCAGAATCAGAAGTGTAATATATTTTTTAAAGTAATAATATTATCACATCATGGGGTATTGTTGAGGATACCTCTGGAACCCATCCAGATTGCCCAGATAATATAATCTACTTAGTGCTGTGCCCCATCTCCCAGTTTGTATGCTTGGCTGTTCTTGCTTTAGGCTGCTGGAGCATCTTCATTCTAAAATAGAGGAGAAAAAGCCTGGGAGTCTGTT